>NW_011888846.1:2184955-2235304 GCF_000151845.1 Pteropus vampyrus | reverse complement strand
TCCATGAACCATACTGCAAGAACTGCTACTCCAGAGAAACTCGTGTATGTGCCCAAGGAGACAAAAATATAACGATGATCATTGCAGCATTGTTTGTAATAGTAGACAACAACCTTATCCATCCATAGGGGTAATGGATAAATTAAATATATGCACCTCCTATGTAATTTTGTGCAGCATGTAAGTATAAGTAAACATGGAGAGATATCAAAAGTGATGCCTAGTAAATAAAGCAAGATTGAAAATACATATGTGTATTATTTATAAAAATTTGAAAACATGCAAACCAAACTATGTTATTTTGCAGATAAGTACAAATATCTGTAGAAGAATTTTAAAAGAACATGTGGAAGGATATTTGCCTTCAGAGTGGTTACCTCTAAAGAGTTGGAGCAGAGAATTGCAGACTGATTTTATCTGTAATGTTTAATTTCTTTATGAAATTAAAGACTAGGAGGAAATATGACGGACTATTAACAATTGTTTGTTTGGAATTTTGGAAATTAGATGTTTATTGTGAACTATTCTGCATTTTCAGTTTCAAAGAAATCTCTCAAACATGATTAAAAGAAATTACAAGTAACAAATTATTAATGCCTTTATTATGCTTTTTTATTGGCAAGAAAATGGGTTAAAATAAATGTATGAAAAAGACAGCCTCTGCTAAATTTTAACAGTTATTAACAGTGAAATATATCACCTTTTGCCCATTGACTAATGACTTGTATGGAGAGAGTTCGGTGCAGTGTAGTTGTAAATGTTTCTGGTGGCATTTATTTAAGTGGAGACAATTCCCTTTTCAAAGCAGTTTTAAAAACTATTTTAAGGGCCATAAAAGGATTCATTCTCTTTGACTTATTTGGCCTACTTTTTGGAATGTCTCCTAAAGAACTAATCCATAGAATGAAACAGTTATAGACATTAAAGCATTATTAGCCATGGTAAAAAAATTATAAAGGGCATAAGAGATTAGCAATAGAATATTAGTTACATTAACTAGTTTATTTGATATGCAGCTTTTAAACAATTAAGTGTAAAGACTGAGAAGCATGTGAAGGGTGTATTAAGTTTTAAAAGGGGATAGGAAATCATCAGTCTGTTGTAATTAGAATTATTTAAATGAAGGGATCAAGTCATTATTTTAGAGTGGAGTTATGTGACTCTTTTTTTCTTTTCAGTGTTAGTACTTTTATTTTGAAGTACTTTATGTTTATTTTTTTATGTGTGATGATTGGATTTTTAAACTATTTAGACTTGCCTCCTCCAAATCTCAATCCCTTTCCTAACTCTTTAAACCTTAGGCAGAAATTAAACGTCTTCAAGAAGCCAACAAGGCAGCTCGGAAGGAAAGACAACTGATTCTTAAACAGCAGGAGGAGATAGAAAGGATCCGACAGACTACCATAAAACTACAGGAGAAGTTAAAGTCTGCAGGGGAGAATAAATTGGTAAATTACATGAAATTATTATTTTTTTGTTTCTGCCTCATGCTGCTTGCTTATACCTAACCCTGCTTCACCTTCCAGTATTATGAGTATGTTCATTCTAGCACTGTGATACAGTCGTGAACTAGAATAAATTTTTATATATGTCTTTAGATGTAGTGAGAATTTTTTGGGTTTTGGTTTTTTTACCGTGGAATATTAAAGTTTTGAAAGGGACTCATTGTTTGCCATATATTAGTTTAAAAGTTTTCCATTTATAAACTCCGTTGGGACGGAGAGCCTTGTTCTTTCTTATCAACCCAGTTATATTCCTTAGAATTAATGAGAGAGACTACTTTTGCTTTTTATATTATACTTATTTCAGCTATCCACTGTTAATATTAATGATACCTGGTTCAAAGGAGATACTCAGACAAAAAGAAAATTTGGATCTATTCTAAGATACTGTAAAGTTTCAATATAGCTAGTGTTGGAAAACCCAGAATGTACAGCAGTTAAATAAATCTCTAATATTCTCTGCTTTGATTTTTAAAATACACTTTAAATTTTGAAACAATCTTAAGTTTATAGAAAATTTCAAACAGTATAGAGAACTCTTTTCTTGAGTCGAGAGTATGTTGCTAACAATTAACATTGATACATTACTACCATTTAATCTACAGACCTCATTCAAGTTTCTCCAATTGTCACAATAATGTTCTTTATATCAAAAGGTAAGTTCAAAATCACATATGGCATTTAGTTTTCATGTCTCTTTAGTCACTTTCAGTCTGGAAAAGTTCTTTGATTCTCATGACTTTGACACTTTGGAAGATTAGATGCCAGTTATTTGAAGAATGTTCTTCAACTTGGTTTGTGTGATTTTTCCTCATAATTAGATTCAGATTGTGCATCTTTGGCAGGAATGTCAAATAAGTGATGCTGCATTCTTGTCATTGCATTTGATCAGGTTTTGGTTTATCCCATTCCTTATGATGTTGACTTGATCACTTGATTAAGGCGGCATCTGCCAGACTTCATTGTAAAGTTATTCTCCTTCCCTTTGTAATTAATAAATGCTTTGCATGGAGGTATTGAGACTACGTAAATTCCTGTTCTTCATCAAACTTAAATTTATTCTTTTATTTATGTCACTATAGACTCTGGATTCTTATTTTACTTAGTATTATAATCCCTTACTATCATTATTTGTTTTGATGCCCACTCTGTCCCAAATTGGGCCATTAGGAGCCTCTTCCATTAGGTGTCTGTGTCCTTTTTGACATGTCCTCATCAGTCTTTGAGCACTTCCACATTTTTGAAACAAGGTATTTCAGGGTCATCTTGTACTTTGCCTGCCCAGCCTTAGAATTAGCCCTTTCTCCAAGGAGGAAAGTTACTTAGAAACGAGGATCTGGTGCTAGGCATGCTCACTGCTGTTCAGATTTTGCTCCTCCTAAGCAGCAGTCTAGGGAATATGTGAGTATATGTTGCTATAGATACACACATACATTTTACAAGCATATTTATTCCATATGCGTATACACACATACTATACGTGTATCATGAGTTCATACTGACAAAGCAGGGCTTCATACTGATCCTTTCAGTTTCGGTACAGCACCACAAGGTTCATTCGAGTTTTCTCTCTTTTGGAACTTCCTTCTCTAATAGATATTTGACTAACATTTTCCTTAATATAGTTAATGATTTGATCATTCCTCCTATGTAACTAACCTATCTTCCATAACCATGCCATCCCCTTCCTCTTATGGGTGTCCTTCTCACCCCACCTAGGCTCTGACTCCCTAAGTCAGGCTATTCCCCTTCCCTATGCCCCTTCTCTATACCTTCCTTACCTTCTTGAGACTCTGTTCTTTGGGAATCCCACCTCACTCTGGGCTTAAGATTTGCTGCGTAGGTCACTCCCATGTGGACATCCTCATTGCCCCACCTGGGCTCTGACATCCTGCATTAGATGCCCTCAGCCCACTCAGGTTGGGACACCCCATTTTTAGCCCCTTTGTCTTTCTCCATCTTGTTCTGTTTCATCTAAAATTTTAAGACTGAATTATTCCAGAAGGAGAAAGGGAAGGAGAAGAGCTCTGCTTTGTATTGTTCACAAAATGGAAACAGCCATGATTGTTCCTACCCATCTTTCTGAAAACTTGAGAGCATAATCGACAGTTTATGGGAAAGTCTTACTAAGCCGTTAAAGTTTTACTTTTGATCATTAGAAATAATGTATTGATAAAACCAGTGGTTTCTAAATGTTTTCATTATAAGCTTTTTAATTTGTGAAAATATTGTTCTGTATAAGAAATACTTAAAGAAAAAAGATCCATCTGTCAGCCTAATGAAAATAAGTTATGTGTCTCCTTCATTCTTTGTGTCTGTACATATATGTTTTATATAGTTATGATAGCTGTAATTTTATATTTCTTTTGAGTGGTTCAGTTTTTTAAAATTAGGATAGTTAGATACTAGATTACTAGTAGCAGAAGTTTTTGAATTTTTTTTACATCTTAAAAAAATTATTACACTTTGTGATTATATATAAATATGTGTAAAATATACATAACGTAAAATTTATATTTTAGCCATTTTTAAATGTGTGATATAATTTTGTCCTTTAAGTAATACCTTAATTTCAGCTACTTTACAAATACTGTTTTGAAGATACACTTAATTTTGAAGTGACAGTGTAATTTTGAAGTGACAGTGTTTATGATCACTTTGAGATCTTAAATTCCAGTAAAATTTTAACACTTTATTCCCTTCTGTTTGCAGGATTCTCATAGTGATGACGATACAAAAGATAATAAAGCAATCAGTCCTGGTCCAGCTGACTTAGAGACCCGCAGTCCCTCCCCCATTTCAATCTCCAGCAGTGAAACTAGCAGCATTATGCAGAAACTGAAGAAAATGAGAAGTCGCATGGATGAAAAGTAATTCATTTTTATAAATATCTCCTGTTTACATTGAAAGTAGTAGCAACAAATAATACTTTTAATGTAATTCATTCAATTAGATTGATACAACATAGTATTTTATGGATTCAGTAGCATTTTAGCAGAACTGTTAAATCAGTCTAGAAGTCAATTAACTATAGATCTTATTTATAAAACAAATTTTCTAGTTTTAATACTTAAAAACTGAAGTGGTATTTGCACATATACCTGTGATGATATTTTCTTCTTTTATTAAAAGTTATGAGTAAGTGTGAAGTTTGTACCTTCTCTGACATCTGAGGACATGTCTACTGACTTGGGGGAGCAATTAATGGTATATCGTAAGATCTCTCTACAGCTGTCAGCCTTATTCAGTATCAAATAGAAGAGTGAAATTTAGCTTCGTGAGAAAGTGTGGATTGCTCAGTTAAAACCAGAAAGACTGAAATTCTCCTGGGACGTCGAATGATTTGGCATTCTACCATTCTTCTAAAACATTTCTAAGTGTTATGTTTTTAAAGGCTCTTTTAAAGAAAGCTACTCCTACTTAGATGTAGCTTAGTTGTACAGTGGCTTTGACCATGTAAAATGACGTTTACGTGAGAGCTTACTCTTTTGCGTGTACATTTAATTAAATATGCTTGTAGATTAGCTACTTGTGGACCCTTTCTTTGACTTTATAAACCCCTACCTTCTTTAAATATGGAAGAGAGCCCCATTACAGATTTTTGTTGACTGCCATTTTATTTTAGGTTAGAAATTTGGACCACAGATTGAACTTAAAAAGTTGTCTCTTAATATCCATTGGCAGTGTACCACACATCACCAAATTTAACAATGCTCTATATTTATATGTGGCATCAACCTATGTTTTAGTTTCTTTTTTAAAAATTAATTAATTTTAATTAGTTTCAAGTATACAGTACATTGGTTGGTTAGACATCTATATAGTTCATAAAACGATCCCCCTAGTTACTCCCTCCCTCCTCTGGCCCTCCACCAAGCCATCATATTAATGCTAACTGCATTCCTTCTGCCGTGCCCCCAATCTCCATGACCATCTATCATCAACTACTAATTTGTACTACTTTAACCCTCCCAACCCCCTCCTCTCTGTCTGTCACCAAATTGTCCACTATATTTGTGAGTTTGTTTTTAATTAGTTTGTTCTTTTTGTTCCTTAGATTCCACATATGAATGAAATCATATGGTTTTTATTTTTCTGTGTCTGACTTATTTCAATCAGGTCCATCCATGTCATTGCAAATGATGTTTTAGTTTCTGAACAGTCAAGCAGTTGTAAGTCAAATCTTATTTACAATATAGGTGCATCGTTATACATTGGCACGTCATCGCTTAATTGAAATTACATTTCAGTAACAATACTGACATTTCATAACTTAAAAATACCTAAATTGATTATGAAAATAAGTTTAAAAAAATACAAATTTAAAAAATAAAAAATATAAGAGGATGTAACCAAATATTCACTAATGTGTGAATATTCCTTTTGGATGATTTCCATGGAATAGACTAATTAAGACTTTTTCAAATAGGAATTTATTGAAATTCGGACTAAAAATGCTTTCTTCTTTTCCTGATAAAATTTTCCAGTATCTTGTATAGGCATGCTCTGTTGCTCCAGGGGTCTTTGAATTCAAGATAATCTCTCATGAATTTTCGTAATTGATTTGACATTTTATATCTGTCTCCAAATGTCTTTGAGTGGTAAATGTTGGAGGAAAGATAGCTTCAGGGTAATGTCTTCATTGATCCTTTGCTCATCTATATCAGTAAGATCTTCATTGCTGGTGTCTATGAATGATAATCTAATAACTTTAATCACAGCCTTAGAAAGAACGGCTAATCGTTGTCTGAGATCAGTCAATTTATGTGGTGCTTATTTCAGATTTGGTTAAAGCTTGACCAATTCAAGGTGAAATTTATTTGTTTTGTTAATTGTTTTCTCAGAATCTAAAATATTAAACACTTAGAAATTTTTTAGTATTGTTCTCCCTTCCTTTATCAACTATTGCAGTAAAATTTTGAGAAGTCGTCAGAGAGAATGGGCCTTTAAGCATTCAGTGACTTCTTGATTTGTTCTTTGAAGCAGTGCAGTTTGTGTTTGGGATGACGTACAGATAGTAGTAGCAAAGAAATTAGTTTAAGGTTTGGGTGATGGTGCTGAAATTTGGGGATGAACTGGAGTATTTTCCAAAAATTACCAATGCATTAAAAAGGAAGGTTATTATTATGCAATAAATTTTGATCTCTAGAACAAAGTAATTTGAAAACTAGTTTTTAAATACCATTTATATCACAAAAACTTTAGAAATCTTTTTTTACAATGTTGGAAGGCCAGTTCACTAAATAAATAGTCAATTTTGTAGTCATTGGCTACAGTAGACACCTAATAACAAAATCATTTGCGCCTTTGCTACCGGGCACTGTTATTTGTTCTGAAGGAGATGAGGAGGAATCTAACATAAACCCTGCCCTCAAAGAGCAGGTAGAAAAAAGAGCAAGTATCAGGTTCCTTTAGAGAAGTGTATTTAAATCAGTTGCTAAGGAAGTTCAGAAGAGGAAGAAATTATTGAAAAGAGTGTATCAAGGACATTTTCATGGATGAGTATTCAGAATTAAACATACTTTTGAATTAGAAAGTAGTTTATAGTGTAAAAAGAAGAAGAAATACACATAGTTATTGTTTAGTTTGATCATTCAGGTCGAGGTAGCATGGAAAAAGAAGCCTATAGTCACAAAACTTCTGAAACATTTCTTTTAAATATTTTAAATATTTAAAAATGTTCCCAGTTATGAGCAAATTAACTTATTTGGCTTTAATCAAAAAGTTAAATGACAAATATTGTATAACAAAGTTCTGTCTAAAAATATTTATGGTATTGATTGATCAGTATTGAAATCTTCACCATTAATCTGAATTTAAAAAGTTAAGGATTTGCAAGGGAAGGCTTTTGATATTTCATTACAGACTTTTTAATTAGAGTTTTAAAGAATGTTTTAAATATTGCCTTAAATTAGAAATTTAATTTTCTTAGAGAAGGTTCTAGACTAAGCATAGTAGCTAAATAAATCCTGATAGTCTGTTAATGTATTTTTATTTTCTTTACTTTCTAGATTAGGAATAATGTACCTGTATTGTTTTGTTTATTTAAGTATATTCAAATTATTAGATAATTTTAAGTAATAGATTTTGCCATAGGAAAAAATGCTAGATTGCAATTTAGGTCAGTACTATCCATATTTTCATTTATCTTCCTTTTGAATATCATTAAGAATTCTTAAGGACTCGAAAGAATCCATTTTAAAATTTAAAGCATATTTCATTTTTACTTAAAACAATATAGTATTAAAGAACCATAGATCCGGAAATAATTTTAAAATGATTTAGGGTATTCGATTTTTGTTTGTTTCATTTAATATCTTTCAGAACCAAATGGTTGTATAACGAAAAGTTTCACTTAAAATTTAGATCTTAATTTTTCTCTTTCAAGTTATAGCATGGTTTTATAATCTGTTGGAGCAGTCTACAATTATATTAGTTCAGTGAGGAAAAAAAGAGTTCTCATTATATTTCACATGTTTTAGAATTTTGTTGAGTATTTAGAAAAAAGTGTGAAGGGGTGCTTAGATGGAGGAAGAAGGAATCCTAAAACGCTAGAACAGGAAGGGAAGTCATTGAGTATAGTCCCTTAGTTTTATGGGAAGAAATTTACAAAATCTCCCACAGAGATTATGTAACTTGTCCCAAGTCACACACATAGCATAATGGCACCACTAGAACTAGAACTCTGCTCTCTGGACTTCAGCTAGCTAAAACATTTGAGTTAAATTGTCGTATCTGCTTTCAGTCTCAGATTTTTCAAAAATCTGCATAGACGACTTAAAGTTGTCTAAGTGGAAACTGACCCTTCGAAATAATATGTATTGAAACAGGAAAGTGCCCATTGGCTGATTGCTGGGGTTGAATAGCTGCATAGCCTAAGTTTAGAGAGTGAAAGTGTGACTTTAAAAATGAATTAACTATACATGAATTTCTTAAAATTAAACATTATAGGAACATAACAATTTCCATACTAAATTCAATCTGTTGCATATCTAATCCTAGTCCAGTGTTCTGTTACCATCAGAGGCCTTGTTGCGGGTACGCCTTGACACCAACCATAAAGTATATTGGTAGCGTTTTCTACTAGTAGGTATTTATATCTCCAGCATTCACAAATTTTATTTCTTACTTGTGCAGCATCTTGAGAGATTGCTAACTCTAGTGCCAAGTACTGCTTTTTTTAATCTCACTTTTATTTTATTCAGCTTTTAAAGGACGCTGTTTCTAGAATGTATGTATAATAAATAAGGAACATATGTTCCTTATTTATTATAACTTAAAGTTAGAAGAAGTTCTAACTTTAAGTTAAACTTTTCTTAAACTTTTTTCTTTTTCTGTTAGCCATTCTTTTGTTGTTCATTTCTAACTGAGAGCTTTTGAATATGCTTAATCTTAATAAATGAAAAATAAAAGATTAGTATTTGTTCTAATAGAGAAATTATCCTCTTTGTTGAGTAGGACAAAAAAAATTTAATTGTATTTTTTTACAGTTTATTTCATATGCTCCAATATTATTCTACTTTTTGTACTAGGTCATGCATGCATTTAGCAGTTATACACTTAAGAGGGTGGGTGATATTTGAATGTTATGAATAGATTTTTTTGGACCTTTTGCCAAGTACATTTGTTTTTGCATAATATTTTGATAATTGGCTTCAAAATAACTATTATACATTCACAAAGAATGGCAAGGAAGATTGTAGTGTCTCACTGAAATTTGGCAAAATTGTTTTCTTTTGAACTTTGGTGCAGAAAATCAAGGCAGTCCAGATGTGTGTGTGTGTTTGCGTGTGTAAGTAAATGAAGGGGAGGTGAAGTATTAAATTGTATGTGGGAAACAGACATTGACATAATCTCTTATTTAAAAATATACATGCAGGCAAGATTCTACTTTTAAAAATCCAAATGAGTGGCTGGATATATACCTAGATTTTCTCACTTCTGTGACATACTGATACTGTTCCTTGCCCTTCCAAGGCAATAAATGTTGCCTTGATCTACAAGTTGTTGTGTGCATGTGAACAGGAGCATGCTCTGTCAAAGAGAATTAACCTTCCCAAACTATTACCAGACTTATTTATCCTCTCATATATATGTATAATGATCTATTTACTATTTAAAAAGAAGAGGAACTAGTGGGGTTTTGCTACTTTTATAACTTTAACATATGTAATTTTCTTACCTTTAACCTTATGATGGAGCTGTCCACAGCATGCTTTTTTTTTTTTTTTTTAACTGCTGGCAGTATTTACTGGAATTAGCTTAGCTTATTCTTAATTGTGTGTCCTAATATTGTGTTGGATGGGTATTATATTTCAATATGATTATTTAAGTGGGCCTTTGTTAAATATAAAGCAAGGTATCTCCACTAGGTCTTGTTAGCAGAAAATTTTATGTTGTATAGATAAGGTATATTTACCATAAATTGATTTTCTAAATTACTTTTAAGCTAGATCATGATGGTAAGGTTAAGTAAAGTAAATGCAGTGCTTTTTTATTTAATTTCAAGCTTAAAATATATGAAAAGGTACAGATATAAAAATCATTTGCTCAGGATTACATGCATAATGTAGAATTGCTGTAATAAATTTGCCTGAAAGTATAGATGATGATTAAGCAACATGTGAAAAAAAAAGCCTGTTTATTCAGAAATCATTGGTAAAAGCTATAAAAAGTACATGTTTTATATGTCACACAGAATGTAACACTTTCTTTATCTTAGTAGCTTATAATGTTATCCAGGAAACATTAGAAGTTCTTCACTCGGCTCTTATGCTTTCCCTTTTTCATTCTTTCTGCCTCTTGATCTCTTGGTTTTAAAATCTTCCTCCTTATTTTGTAGACACTGCTCTCCTGTTCACTACTTCTTCTCTGTCTTTACGTCTCATCACTGGGCCTCTCTCAGTGTCTGTTTTCCCAACCTTCATCCCAAATTCCAGCTGTATATCTACAACCAGTTGGTCAGGTAACTGCACCTTTTTCAGTGCACTCTTTGATAGAGCATGCTCTGTTCTTTTTGATTGTTTTGTTTGCTTTTTTTTTTCTTTTTTTTTTTTCCTAACAGCCTAGAGGCCTCTTGTCAAATGTCCCATATATCGATACCTTTTTGTTTCTACGTTAATTTGACATGCTGATTGTTCAACAAGTGGAGTGACAGTTCTTACGCATTTTTGTTTGTTGGATGCGTGGGTGCATTTTTGTTGATTAGCTACCACTGCAGACCTAATCCCTGTAATGTGAGCAGCCACCTTTTATTTATTTAGCGTGGCATCTACATTTGAGGAGAGTTTAGTAGTGCCTTTTTAACTACCCAGATAAGTTTTCATAAATCAGTAATTTCTCCTAACCCTTTGGAGCTATGATATATTGGGCTATTTAATTTCAAAGGTCAGGTTAAATTGAGAAGTTTGAGGCATTTGGTGCACCCTTTTACTCCAGTAAATAAAGTTATGTTTTTATGGATAAGGCATCTGACTGGTGCTCCGTGTTCTCCATGGAAAGCAGATTATATCACCTGCCATTGCGTCTCTTAGGTAACTCACTATGCCTGAAGCAAAACAAGACCGAATCCGAAAATGAAAGTCAAAAAGGGACATAAACATGTTTTTGTTTGCTTGCTTGTTTGGGGGCTTCAGGGTTGGTTTTTTGTTGTTTTGGTCTTTGTTGTTTTGGGTTTGTGTGTTTTTTGGTCTGAGCCTTCAGAATAAATTCCTTATATTTTCTGTTATGAAAAAGAATCACCTATGAAAAATGAATGTGTAAGTTAAGAGTTATCAGTCATGGTTGTCCAGATGTTCTGAAGAATTTTCTTTCCTGAATTTACTACTCTTTTTCCTTTGCTACTCTTAAAATTCCAAGTTAAAGATTCTCTCATTTTCTGAATAAGTCGACTCATTAAAGCTTTTATTATCTCAAACTTTTTTCGAAGGAGTAGTATGTCCTTTTTCACACAGCTTGTTGATAAGGTAATGAGTGATAGCTCTCTCAGAGAGAGTCCTGCCTATGGATTTGTTTTCTCACTGTTCTTCCTGGTGTGACCATAGGTTTCTGACAAAGCGGGAGCAAAAACTAATGCAGCGGCGACAACATGCAGAAGAGCTACTAGAATGGAAGCGGCGTTTAGATGCAGAGGAAGCAGAAATTCGTCAAATGGAAAAACAGGCCTTGGCTGCCTGGGACAAAGAATTAATGAAACCTAAAACTCCTAAGAAAGAACTGGAGGACCAGAGAACAGAACAGAAAGGTAATAAATAGTAACTGTTCAGACTGCAAACTAAAGCCAAACATAATGAAAGATTTCCTTCATTACTTTTAAAAATGTGAATGATTAAGGGTGAAGGATGCGATACATCTACTACAAATTTCTGTAGAAATTGGAAAGTTGAGACTATCGTGAATAACTTTATGCTAATATATTTGAAAACTTAGAAAAACGGGTAAAATTCCATGACATGGAAATGGGTTATTCCGTGACCAGATGGAGTTTAACACATATTTAAAAATTGATAATGTAGTAAATTACTTAAATTAAAGGAGACAAATTACATGACATCTCAATGGGTTCAGAAAAGGCACTTGATAAAATCTAAAAAGCATTTGTAATAAATAAATCTCAGATCAAAGTAGCAGTGGAAGAGACTTTATTTACCTGATGTAGGATACCCATTAACAAAAACAAAAAACCAAACCTACAACAGACATCATACTTAATGATAAAACATAGAAAACTTTCCCTTTGAATTTGGAAGTAAGACAGAATGCTTATTTTCACCTAAAAAGTGAAAGGAAGAAGCAAAAACTCTTTATTATTACAGATGGTAAGGCTATGCAATAGAAAATGTAACATTTACATGTCAGTTTTTAGAATTAGCAAGTGAGTTTAGCAAGATTGCTAGATATAAAGTTCATAAACAAAACTCAAGTGCATGTCTATAGGCCAATAGAAATTGGCTAGAAAAATCTAATTTTTAAAAGAGATACCATTTATAATACAAATAAAAAATATGAAGTACCTAGGAATAAATTTAACAAAAAGCATACAAGGTCTTTATGGAGAAAAATTTAGAATTTTATTGAGACATTAGTGAATACCAAAATAAATGGAAAGCTTTTGCATATTCACAGGTAGACTCAATGTCATAGAGATATTCTCCCTGAACTTATTTATAGATTCAAGACATTTAAATCAGAAACCCAGCTATTTGTTTGTTTGTTTGTTTGTTTAGAGAATGATCAGTACTGTTAATTGAGTATATGCAATGCACTGTACCAGTTACTTAAATTAGTACTAATGCTTAGCTCCATGCAAAATAAGTGGTATTGACCCTATTTTATAGATAAAGCAGCTGAAACACTGATTTTTTTTTTTTAAACATGGAAGTGGGGAATACAGCTTAGTCATATAACTAAGGAATGCCAAAGCATTTTGTGACTCAAGATTCTTTCTAAGAAGTCATTTCCTAGAGCAGATAGTTTTCTAAGAAATGACTTTCTTAGAATTGACTTTCTTAGAAAAGTATAATAATTTAAACAATATGATATATGCACAGAGATAGACTATGAAACAGCCCAAGAAAATGACCTGTGCATATTAGGAAAGTTGACTCTGACACAGGTAACTTTGCAGAGTAGTGAAGAAAGGAGGGACTCTCCAATACATTTTTGTGAGAGGGAAAAATGAAATTGGATCCTTATATAACAATAAAAAAAGATTAACCTCAAGGGGCAAAAAAAGACCTAAATGTGACATTATAAAACTATAAAACTTTTAGAAAATAAAATTAGAATATCTTTATGACACCAAGGGAAGGCAAGTTTTCTTTTAACATGTTATGCAAAGTGAAAACCATAAAGGGAAAGATTGATAAATTTTTCTTCAATAAATTAGGAATTTCTGTTCATTAATACACCATAAAGTAAAAGATAGAGATTTGCAACACATCTGACTGACAAAGAAATAGTATCAATGATATGTAAGCAATTTCTTGGAGTAAAAGATAAAATGACAACCATGTTTTAAAAATTAGGCAAAAGAGCAGACATTTCACAAGTGAACTCCAGATGGTCAATAAACCTGTGAAAAGATGTTCAACTTCATTAGTATCAGGGCCATAAAAGCCATAAAAAAATACCACTACATACCTGTATTCAATTCCTAGGTCAGCCATAATAAATTACCACAAATTCGGTGGCTTAAAAAAAATTATTCTCTCACTTCTAGAGACCAGAAGTACAAAATCAAGGTGTTGGCAGGACTGTTGGTTGCAGGGTACAGTTCTTTCATTCCTTCTTCCAGCTTCTGGGGGCTATGCTATAGGCATTTCTTGTTTCTGCATAACTCTAATCTCACGTGGTCGTCTTCATGTTTGTCTTCTCCTCATTTGTCTCTTAAGGAAACTTGTCATTGGATTTAGGGCTTATCCACATAATCTAGATGACCTTATCATGAGATCCTTACCTTAATTTCATCTGCAAAGACCTTTTTTCTAGATAAGTTTACATTCACAGGTTCTGGGTGTTAAGACATGAGGCATATCTTTTGGGAGGCCATCATTCAAGCCATTTACAATCTTCATCAAACCTGCTGGTCTGTAGGTGGAACAGAGGACTCTGTTCCACTTCTGGGGATATACTGAAAGGATTGAAAGCAAATTCTCTTAAGAGAGATTTGTACACCCATATTTATAGCAGCGTTATTCACAGTAGCCAGAAAATGAAAGCAACCCAAGTGTCTGTCAGTAGATGAATGGATAAATAAAATGTGGTACATCCACACAATGGAATATAATTCAGCTTTAAAAAAGAAAGAAATTCTGACACATGCTACAACATGGTTGAGTCTTGAAGACATTATGCTAAGGGAAATAAACCAGTCTCAAAAGGATAAATATTGGATGACTCCACTTATATGAGGTACCTTGAGTAGTCAGATTCATGGAGACAGAAAGTGGAATGGTTGTTACTAGGGCTTTGGAGAGGGAATAGAGAGTTACTATTTCAAGAGTACAGAGTTTCAGTTTGGGAAGAAAAAAGAGTTCTGGAGATGGATGGTGGTGATGGTTGCATAGCAGTGTGAATGTGCTTAATTTCACCGAAATGTACACTTAAAAGTGGTTAAAATGGTAAATTTAATGTTATGTGTATTTTACCACAACCTAAAAAAATTAAAAGAGTATAGTAGAAAGTTAGGAAGATGCACACAGCATCCATACTTGACTGCCACTGGTTCACCTTTGAGGTACAAAAATTGGGCAGATGAAAATGGTTGGAGATTGAGTGTGTGAACTAATCACTTTACGTCCTTCCGAACTGTTGAAAGGCTGTTTGTTGGTTTGTTTTTTACTACATTCTTGCACTACTTTTATAATGTAAGGGAAGAGGCAAAAAAATGAAGACTTCCAAAATGAAGTCTTTCACAGATTGGAGAAAATTCAGTGGTGACCTCTCAGGAGGTAGTAGTATAGGTGACTTTCATTTTTTTCTTTATACAATTTTTATATTGTTTGAACTTTTTTTATGAGTATGTCATTGTTATTGAACAAAAATAAAATGTATATGTTGAGTGTAAAGCAGAAAAGTAGAAGATTCTTCCATTGCCTACTTTATAAAAATTAAATCATTTTCTAAACCGTTTTAAATTTAACCCACATCCTGTTTTGGAATAGGTGAATATCCTTCAGGATTTTTAGAATTTCTTCAACCATTCTGATCATGCTACACTTACACAATATAAAAATACACCTTTAGTGCTTTTTTAAATGTCAGGTCATCCTTGTTTATTATTAAAGTTAAAACATTCTTTGGGGTGTAGGTATTTCTTATGTTAAATAAAGTTATGTTACAGATTTCAGGCCCAGAATTTTAAGTGATGTTTAGAATTGAGTATATCAAACATTAGCAGTACTGTCCCAAAGTGTGATATAACCTGATTTTTGTGGGATGTTATACTTGTAGAGACAAAGAAGGAAAACAGCGGATTATATATAATGTCATAAAGCATAATGTCAATAATTTTCCGTTTAATGTCAAGCGTATTTCTGTTTTCTTAGAAAGATTAGAGGCGATAATGGACAGAAAATTCAAGAGGCAAAAGAGTTGCTACAAATTCTGAAAGTGCCAAATAAAGTTTAAGGTGTATCTCTGTTGATACATGCAGCTCTGTTTCATTCATTTTTATTGCTACATAGCATTTCATTGTATAAAAATACCACAATTTATTTATTTTACTGTCAGTAGACATTTTCATTTCTTTCAGTTTTTAACTACTCTAACAATCCTGCTAATGACCCATGTACATGTCTCCTGCATATATGCAAGATTTCTCTAGAATTTATACCTAGAAGTGGAGTTGCCAGATCATAGAGTGTTTTCACATTTTTCAAATTCTACCAAATTGTTTTTCCAAAGCAGTTGAACCAATTTCCGTTCCTAAACAAATACATGAGTTGTGATTGCTCTACGTCTACACAAACACTTCGGTCGTCTATAATATGTTATAGATTTCTTAGTTGGCATCAGCCAAAATTCTTAGACTGACAGACTTTATAGTAAATGCGATCCATTAAAGCGATGGTATTAAAAAATTATATCCAAATGCAGCTAGTGAAATCATGCTAGTTTCATAAGAGTCATACATTTCCCTTGACCAAGATTGTGTACTTTTTCTTGTTTTTACCCTCTCTTTCTAGAAATGGTGAGTGAAGCTGAATCTCCAGTACTTTCCTTCTCTCATCTACCCAGTGAAAGCTCTATTCCGGAAGAACTGGGCAGCCCTGCTATTGAATATATACCATCCGCGTCTGTGGTTCAGGAGCAGCCAGGGAGTCCAGATCGTAGTATACTACTTACTGAAGACATGGTTTTTTCACAAGAACTGGAATCTTCTACTTCTCCTAGTAAACATGTAAGTTAATGTATATTTGCATCTTAAAACTTTAGGAAAAGCCTATCTAAAAAGTATATTATTAACAGTAATAGTCCTGCTGTTAGTGACAGCATTGACTATCACCCATAGCTGTTAACATACAGTATATGACATTTGAATAGAAAAAGCTTTTCATTGACTCCTAAAGATTTATAAACATATGATTTTTAGCTTTAGCAGAAGTTATAAAATTACATGCTATTAGGACTACTGATTTTAAGGAGACGGGAACTTCTGAAGTCTTTGATAAAGATATGTGGAAACATAAGTTTTTATTAAAATCTTCTGTTTTGTCACATAATAGAAACAAAAAGAGCTTAAAACGTCAGCGTGCCTTTTCTATAAATTAATAACTGCTCTTTAACTAACTCATAATCAGAATAAAAGTACGGTTTCATCTCTTTAAGGAAGATCCTTAATTCTATACTTCATAAATAAAACATGTTTGGTAAAATTTAAGCTAGAAAGAACTGTTTTTTACCTTAATTTTATAAAGTATGTAAAGGAATTAACATAACAGTATCAAACATTCAGTAAACACATTGGTAAGTCTCTCTATATTTAAAAAAGTATCCACCTAAGTTCAGAGTGGAATATCCTTGTTTTAAAGTCTTTATTTTTATTGTGGATGTGAAGAAAGAATTGCATTTCTCTATTGGAAAATCAGTCAGATTCTTGTGGGTTGTAGCACCTGAAAAATTTGGAGGGAAAACATTTTTTATTCAGTGAAGAGACTATTATTCTATGATATGTTCAAAATATTCCAGTGCTTTATGCACATACTTGAAAACAGAGTTTTTATATTATAAAAAGCTTCTAATTTTCACATTAGTGATTTCTTGGTTATTACGTGATAATAGGCTTTTTGTATAGATAATTTAGTTGTAACATAATTCCTACCTTCCAATAATTTACAACCAAACTGTGCCTGTTGACACAATCTTATTATTGTAATACTTCTTAAAAATTGATTAGATTTTACCTAACATCATTATTGATGAGTGTGTCTTTACGTGATTTTTATAATAAGAAATAATATTGAGTGCCAGTTAGTATGCTAAATACTTTATGTCTATTATCCTCACAATAATTGTACAGATACCGTTTTAAGCCCCGCTCTGAACCTTAGCGGGCTAGGGAACTTGCCCAAAGTCACAGGGATAGGAAGTGATGATAACTAGGAGTCAGATCAGGCATTTTCACTTCCACTTGCTGTCAGTGTAGAAATTATATCCTTTGTAATAATCTCTTGTGGTCAGTCTTCTTATGCTCTCTTTTCTTTCCTTCCCCTTTTCCTTTTGTCCTTCCATAAAAGTAATACATATTTAGTATTTATTAAAAAAAATTTTTTCACCGTCATTATAAACCACTTTTTAAAAAAAATATATTAAGTTTATTGAGATAATTGGTTAACACAATTATATAATTTTCAGGCGTACATTATAGTTTGACATCTGTATATTCTATTGCGTGTTTACCACCCAAGTCCAGTTTCCTTCAGCTACCATATATTTGATCCCCTTTACCCACTTCACCCTCGCCCTAAACTCTATATTTGACCCCCTTTATCCCGTCTTCTTCCCCTACCCCACTAGTAACTATTAGCCTGTAGTCCATGTCCATGAGTCTTTGTTCGTTTGTCCTGCTCATTTGTTGCTCTTAGGTTTATATCCCACATATAAGTGATATCATGTGATTTTTAACTTTTTCTGTCTGGCTTATTTCGCTTGGCATGATTATCTCAAGGTCCATCCATGTTGTCACAAATGGCAGTATTTCATCTCTTCTGGTTGAGTAGTATTCCATTGTATATATGTACCACAGCTTCTTGAGCCAATCATCTATCATAGGACACTTTGGTTGTTTCCATGTCCTGGCCACTGTGAATAATGCTGCTATGAACATCGGTGTGCAAATATCTTTTTGGATATGGGTTTTCATGTCTTTGGGGTAAATTCCCAGTAGAGGGATTGCTAGATCATATGGTAGATCAATTCTTAGTTTTTCGAGGAACCTCCATACTGTTTTCCATAGAGGCTGTACCAATTTGCAGTCCTACCAGCAGTGTATAAGGGTTCCTTTTTCTCTGCATCCTCTCCAACATTTGTTATTACTTGTCCTGTTGATTTTATTGAGATATAATTGACATATAACGCTATAAGTTTAAGATGTACAGCATAAAATGACTTGACACACATATATTTTGAAGTGATTACCACACTTAGTTAACATCCATCACCTCATATAGGCAAAAAGTTTTTTTTCCTTATGATTAGAATCCGCAGTCTTAGCAACTTCCAAATATGGCACACAGCAGGGTCGGCTATGTGGTACATTACAGCCCCAGCGTTTACCTTGTGACTGGAGGTTTGTGTCTATGACCACCTTCACCCAGTTCTCCTATTCCCCATCCCCCGCCTCTGGTAACCACAAATGCGATCTCTTTTTCTGTGAGTTTGGTTTCTTTCAGATTCCACATAAAAGTGAGGTCATATAGTATTTGTCTTTCTCTCTCTGTTTCACTTAGCATAATGCCCTCAAGGTCTATCCATTTGTCACAAATGATATACCACATTTTCTTTATTCATTCAATTCATCTGTTGATGGAAAACTACTGTATGATCCAGTATTCCCACTTCTGGGTATATATCTGAAGGAAACAAAATCACTATGTTGAAGAGATATCTTCATCCCCAGTTTAGTATTTTTAAAATTAAAAAGAATAAAGGAATAAATATCACTTATACATTAGCCACTCTTAGTTTATTATAAACATTCTTAAATCATGTTTTTATATATTTTTCCATACCTTTCAAAAATTGAGCTCTTATCCTTTGTATAATTTGTAAACTATTTTTTTTTAGGCAAGGCAACCTTAGGTTGACCTCACAGATTGCAAGGACCTTGTCAGCTCTCAATCTCTTATTTTTTATTTTTTATGCCTTCCTAAGTGGTCTCCCATCCAAGTACTAACCAGGCCTGACCCTGCTTAGCTTCCAAGATCAGATGGTATCGGGCTTGTATAAACTATTTTTTTATGTGAGAGTTATTTAAAATTCCTTGTATATATTATCTTTAATTGGTTAGTATCTCAAGTTTTAAATAGCATTCACAACTGTATCACAGAACAGTTCTCGTTTGGTTTTCTGTTTAAACAGTCACCTCCCAAAAGCTGCACATCTGTGTCAAAGCAGGAGTCTAGCAAAGGAAGTCATAGGACTGGAGGACAATGTCGTCTACTTGTCAAGTCCCATCAACACTGTTATAGTTGGTCAGATGAGTCATTATCTATGACACAGTCAGGTAAGACTAATAATAATGAGTTTTTTTCACTTTGTACTGTATTTGAATTTCTCTTTAATGAGCTTTGTCTAACCATATGCTAGCATGATGTTATCCTCTGTTACATTGTTAAGCCATTTTTCTTGCCAAGATTAAATCGCATAATTCTTAGCTTTTCATTGATAACTAATTATATCCCTAATTACACAAAATATGACAAACTGTTATATACTCTGGTGTTAATGGGCAGCCATTTATTCATCAGGCATTTGTAGAATTTTTTTCTTTGTCAGGCACTGCTTATGTGTTCCCATAGTGCTGTGTGCTTCAACTTGTTATACCAGATAGCACATAAATGGTAACCAGACTTTAGCCAGCAGGCCTTCCCTACTAGAACATAGAGACTTTTGGAAAGCAGAGTCTATGTTTTGCAGCAACAGGACCTAGTAGGTACTTTGCATTGCATATGGTTGGTATTTATTAAATATTTTTTTAATGAATTAATGATGACCATGAGGAGAAACGAGAGGTGGTAGAGCAGGATAGCATAAGTCTCAAAGGAAGAAAATAGAGAGTAGACTGCAAATAGCAATGGGGAGCATTGTCTATTTTCTCATAATTTCTAGCCTGCTCTAGATCTCTATAATATATAGATTATGAAAGAATGAACAGCCTCCACTCTGGAAGACTTCAAGGAGTTAGTTGATCTTGGGAAGCTTGTCTAGATAGACAATGCTCAGTTTAAGTAGGTTTCTGAGAAACATTAATGCCACAGTGAGTGTGTGTTGTTTGAGGTCATTTTTAGTTTTCTTTTGAGAGTAGGCATTTAAGTAAAGGAAAAGCAAAGAATTCTTTTTTTGAACTTTGATCTTATCTTTTACCCTCTTTATTTTCAGTGTTTCAAACAATAGTAAATCATTGGGTTTTCCTCAAACCCATATTTATAGATCGCCCTTATTTTTTTAATAACTGAATAATATCTTAAAGAGTAGAAATACCGTAATTTATTTAACTGTGTCTCTAGTGGTAGTCATTTAGATATTCTCAGAATTTTGAAAATTGCAAATAATGCTGTAGTAAACATCTTCATATAATATTCTTGTTGAATATTTCAGTAGGAATAAATACTTCAAAATGCAATGACTGACTGGATCAAGCCAGTTGAAGAATGTTATCTATCATATTTATCTCTTGCAAGTTATTAATATTGTTATATATTTGCTTTCATATACTCTGGTGAAAAGTTATTGCCAGTGGAGTAATATGTCAGTAGACATACACTTGATACTTGGAAACATGGATTCTTATCTTGGCTCTGTTTCTTACTGGGGACTTTCTTCAAGTTTCTCTCCCATATTGGATAATATTTTCCATCTGTAGCAGTGGAATAATATCTTAACCATCCTTGCATGAGTTACACCCAAGGATTAATTATATTGTTTATAAGATGCTATTTTATTAGTAAAGACAAATTTAAGAATCATTTTAGAAAAACAGCTCTGAGATTTCTGAATTATAAATGCCACTACCTATTCATGATGACATCATTACATGTAGTATATATGGAAGTGGTAAATTTCAATCTCATGGGAATATATAATACCTTTCTTACTTAAATGATAGTTTATTAACCAAATTAATATAGTCAGCATGTTTCAAACAATCAAAAATTTTTGGTTGTTATTCTGTCCATCAGGTTATTCTGTCTTGACAGGTTTCAGCAAACTGAAATATTATTTACCTGCTACCTCCCCTCTCCCCAGCTCTCAACCTGTAGGAGAGAATTCCATAAAGACAAAATATTCATCTAGAGAGTTACTTGGGTAAAAAAACAATTTCTAGAGATTCCCTTAGATGTTACTGATGGTAAATACTATTTAGTAATATTTGATTTGGGCAGATGTATAATGTATTCCCATTCACTCTCATAGACTTTTATTTAGTCTCTAATTACCCTTCATTTGTGTGCTTTTGATTTCTTTAGTATTTAAAAATATAAACATTTCCCAAGGTCTTTCATCTAAAAACTCCAAGTTTCTCATCAACTACTCTTAAATCTTCATAACCATAAATAACAAAAATATTTCTATTAGAAAAATCACTGCTGGCATATGCAATTTCTAAAATATATTAATTTTAAATATAATCTTTTTTGGCAAAGTTGAAATTAAATCTGTGGGAGTGTATTCTATAGAATTTTATCAAAGTAACTTCTCAAGTTTTGGATGCACATAAAGCTTTTCAAGCTAAAATAATGCAGTTTTAGAAGATGAAAGGTATGGGTTTATAGTTCATTTTAGAATTATAATTTTTAGCTCATTCTGTAATTCTCCCCCCAATTATTGTGCTGTGGAATAATATCTTAACCATCCCTGCATTAGTTACACCCAAGGATTAATGATAATATTTATATGATACTATTTTATCGGTAAGACATATTTAAGTAAGAATAGTTTTAGAAAAATAGCTCTGAGATTTCCAAACACTATAAAACTTACCACTAAGGGTTCAGAACCTTTTAACTCTGAAACCAATTGATTATTTTCTTCAAAAACTAAAAGAAAGCACGAGAGAGGTATTCGGGAGCTCTCTCCCCACCACCACCTTTTTTAGTTTGAAACTAAGAAAATGCATTACCCAAAATATTGCTACATAAAAATGTTTGTTTTATGTGAGTATTAATATTACCACCATTTATTGAGCTTTTATAGTCATCCAGGTACTGCACTATATGCATTATTATATAGCTTATTTAATACACCAATTCTAGAAATCAGTAATGGTCAAACACTGTACCAGTTACCAGCAGTAGATCCAAAGTTGAAAATGGCCTTTTATTATTACTTCATTTTATGAGTGTTGATCATAAGTACTGAGCTTTGTCCATGCTAAGGGGTCAGTAAGATGCCATTATTGGTATAAAATGGGCATAACGTCCCTTGTTACCTTATATCTGTGACATAGAAATGACAGGAACTTAGATTTCAATATTTCTTATCCAGATATTTGGATCACATGGAAGAAAAAAAGACTCTACTCTTTTTGCATTTAAGTTAATTTGTAACTCGTTCTTAGGCAATTTAATCTGGAGTATCTGAAAGACAGCCTGGTTATTTATGCTATAATGTGTATATCTGAGTTTTCAGATTTGTATACAATAATATTTCTCTTATAAGGCTATTAAATATCTTACTCAACTTTAGTGCTTGGAAATGACACCACTGTGTGATTCAAGGAGGAAGTATAAGGAATAGTAATTTTTATTTTACATAATTTCTATGTGCAGAGAAATAGTATCTTTAAATATCTATTTTCATTGCATGCTTGTGTGACACGATGAAACGCCTTTTTCATAATTTTGCTGTGACTGGATATCTGCTTTGTGTAGGTGCATATATGTATATGAACTGTTGGAAAGAAAATGAAACTTAACAAGCTTCATTTCAGTTATTTAAAATATTTTAAGAGCTTCCAAAGAAAGGTTACAGCAGAGTATATTTCTTTGTAATTTCTCTCTCCTTTTATGTGGTATTAAGACATCAGCTGATGACCCACAATCGGTTTAAAATGATAAAATTCCAGTTTAATTTTAATATGACTTAAAAATCTATTAAATTATTTCTTAACAACGAAGGAGAAGATGAACTAAATATGATTATCTTATTACTAGGAAATAATTCCTTACAGAATGTCCAGATTTCACTAACCTAAAAGTTTTCAACTTCTAGCTGTTTATCTAACCAAGGCAGGGTACCTTGAGATTTATTTCCAATTTCAAATAGTACTCTTAGAAAGTGAAAATAAATAGGAGGACCACCCCACCAAAAAAAAAAAAAAAAAATAGAATTTAGGGGAAAGGAATGATCACACATTTTTTTTCAGAAACTTAAATTTCTTAATTTTAAATGTTAGACTGACTTTATAAAAATGGAGTGTTACATCATTGCTTTTTATTAATAGTTATTGAGTTAACTTTATTCTTAAATTTAAATTAAAGATTTTGTATCTCCTTCAGAAACTACTTCGGACCAGAGTGATATCGAAGGTAGGATCAGAGCTCTGAAGGATGAGCTACGGAAAAGAAAATCTGTCGTGGACCAGCTGAAGAAGGAACAGAAAAAAAGGCAGAAGGAAAGACTCAAAGCCCAGGAAGCCAGTCTGATCAAACAGTTAGAGGTTAGATAGACGGGAAGTAGTTTAATGTCAAGGCTAATGTAGATGTGAAGCCTCAAATGTTTTTAATGTTGTTAATAAAGTAATGAATTAGGATTTTTCAGTATTAGTTTGGTATCACATTTTATCATAACTCTTAAAAAAAAATCTGAGGCTATCTAAACAAACCCTTGGTAAATATTATAATAAGTATTGAAGTAAACATGAAAATGAATTAAAGTATTAAAATAAAGCTTTTTTTCTAAATAAGAAAAATTAAGCCTATGAAAGAAAAATTGATAGCCATACCTCGTAAGCAAAGAACCATTAGATAAACAATTCTAGCTACTGAAATTATTATTGCTTCTTATAAAGAATTTTTTTATTTTTAGCAGAATGATGTTTCATGCCACACAACTTATTAGTGTGACTCATTGTACTATTTGGATGGCCCCTAAATGAGTACTCTAAACTTAACTTTTCTCCCAAGACCTAGCAGCCTTCCTTTATTCTACCAGGCCGGAAACCTGGTTTTGGTAGATTCCTCATTCTGTTTTCTCCTTCCATTCCGTCACCAGATACCATTGATTCTCTTTTATAAAACTTGCTTGTCCCTTTCCATTCCTACTGCCATCAAGCTGTGTGGTACCCTTATGACCTCTTGCCACTGCTGTCTGCATAGCCTCTTAAAAGTCCCTGCCTCTGGTTGCTTCCCTATTGCTTGCATAGGTTCTGCCAGCTTAGTGTTCGTTATAGAATTGGTTGGAACTTCCTACTCATCACAAGAATCCCTTCTCATGGCACCACCAGAGAAGATCATTCAGCTTCGACCGAACACTTCCAGTAATAGGAAATGTAAAATTTTCAACGCATTTGGTTTCATTGTTAGGCTCTAGGTGCTCGAAGTAGTAGAAAGCTCTTTGTTTCATTTAGCCAAAATTTCTATCCAGACGTGTTCTTCCTACACTTATTAATTTAATCCTCAAATATTCAAGTGTCTATTTATGTGCCAAGAACTCAGCTTTATACATATTTTTCATTTTATTCTCAAAGCAACAAGATATGGATATTATTACCTGTTTTACAGATGAGGAAACAGTTTCAATGAGATTGATGATATCCAGAGACACATAGCTCAAATGTGGTAAAGCTAGGGTTTTAATCTAGCTCTAATTCCAAATTCTGTGCCCTTACCATTATACTACATTATCGTCCACGTAGAAGATAGGTCTGCTAACAGATCTGGAGAAAATAGACATTTACACAGTCACGCATATAGAGATGGGAACCGAGAGTGTAACTTACAAAGATGTTTAGAATTTAAAAGTGGTTAAGATACAGTGGCCATACCAGGAAGTTCATGTTGGAAAGTAGTGGGAAACAAAATTTAAAAGTAAAGATCATGTTCAGGACCTTAGAAATCAGACCGATGTTGGACTTCATTCTCTAGGTCAGTAGTCTTCAGCCTAACTACACATTAGAATTAACTGAGGAGTTTTTACAAATATATCTAGGCTCACTCCCAGAGATTTTGATTTAATTGATCTGGGGTGGGGTCCAGAATTTAAAAGCACTACTGTAGATAATGAGCCATTGAAAGCTAAATGAAATACTGTTAGATTGAATAGCATTGCTCAAAAATGTTTGTTAATGGATATGTCAGCCAGAAAGATCTCTAGAGTAGTGCCATAATGATTCATTTTAGTCAACATTTTATTAAATGATTTAAATAAAAAAGTTCTGTAGATTTTTAAAATATAATATAGGATGGAGAAATATATAATCATAGCAGTTCATATAAAAAACTTTTGGATTCTGTTTGATCATAGATACAGTAAATGAACTACACTTGTAGCTTTCAGATGTGAGAAGTCATATCCCTCATATATATCTAGGTAGCTAGACCATCTAGTTGTAGTATGTTTAATACTAGAAGTTACTTTATGAAAACATTGAGAAGTTAGAGGAAGGTAATATGGATGGTAAGAGTTGTAAAAATAGGGAATTTAGCTCAGAAAACTAAGGAGAGATTTACTAGATGGAGGGCTTCCCTTAGATTCCATATAAATTAGAATTATAAGTTAGTGCAGTTTTGTTTACGGCATGGCTAATAACTAGGAAACATTTTCTGCAATTCTGAACTATCATACTCCCAAGCACACTCTTCCTTCTCTTCGAGATTTGTATTCCTAAGTGCTTACCCCTTAAGAAGCTTACTGCCATTGAATCTCAGCATAATGGCTAAGTTCTTGAAAATATCATGAAAGTACTAGGCTATCCTTTAAAGAATAATTGTAACGTCAGCTAAAGAAGTTTTTAACGTGGCAGGGCCTGAATTATTGCTTCATAAGTATTAAAATTCTTCAGATTGAGACTTTACAATTGCCTAATATTAGGCTTACAGTTTTATATCTTACATATACACAGACTCTTTCAAGAAGAATATAGAAGTAACTTCATAGAGCTCTGGGGAATGATACTGATGCTGCGAGAAAAGAGTTTTACATTACGTCTTCTTTACTGTTTGATATTTTATCATAAAATACACTGTTTTATAATTTAAAAGTTTTTTAAAATTCTGTATATTGACTCCTCTGATTTTTCTAAACTTAGTCATATGATGAATTCATTAAGAAAACTGAAGCCGAGCTTAGCCAAGATTTGGAAACCTCACCAACAGCCAAGCCTCAGATTAAAACGCTCTCCTCAGCCTCTGAAAAACCCAAGATCAAGCCCCTTCCACTACACAGGTAGACATTTGATAACTTACCTGTATTCTGCCTTGTTTGAATAAGAATAAGGAAAGATTTTTAGTAGAAGCTATCTTCAGTAACTGAAATTATAGAAATAAAAGTATTCGTTTACATTTTTAGTTTCACTAAAGTAAAATTGTTATCTATGATATAATTACAAATAAGTTTATAATAAAGTACAGATTTTAAAATATATTCTGAATCCTGAAATCTGGTGGATGCACTGAAAATAGTATTCTTCTGTATTGCTAATTGTAGCATCGTAAATTTGTATAGACCTTTTGAAAAACAATTTGGCAATGTTTCAAAAGTCAAGAAGAATCTAACTTTTGACTCAGTAATTCCACTTCCAGAAATTTAGCTTGGGAAAATATGAGCTACCAGAAATCTCTATGTGCAAGACTATGTTTATCACAAATCCTTTGTATTAATAAAATTAATAAAACATTAGAAGCAGTCTTTATGTCCAGAAATGGGTGATAGCCCAGTAAATTATGGTCCTTCCAGGGACAGAATATTATGCAGCCACTAAGATACTAAGTAACAACATAAGAATATATAATATGTATATAAAAAACTCAGGTTGTAATATTTAAACTAAATTTTGAATAATGAGTAGGAGTTAGGCAAGTCAGTGGGACTGAGAAATAAGGGGCATTTCAGAGGGTACTCATTAAGGGCATTCATTCATGAATTACCAAAAGCAACAAAGCGTAGCATATGGAAGCTGAACATGATGGAATGTTACTGGAATTAGGGGAAGAAACTAGAAAAATAAATAAAAACCAAATTGTGCAAACCTTGTAGGAAAGATAGAAAGGAGTAAACTTAGAAGCAGGGAGAAAGTATTCTAAGCCAGACCTCAAATAATCAGCAATAATAAGAATAGAGAATAGGAGAAGATCTTAGGAATACTTAAGTAGACTTGACTAAAGTGCTAGATAGGGAAGCAGGGGAAATCCATGATGATTCCCAGGTTTCTTTGAAGTAGTTGGTTGAGTCAAGGTTCCACTAACCTAAAAGCTATAATCCTCAGGTATCCTTTTGTGGGAAGCTCATGATTTGGGTTTTAAAATGTTAATTTTGAGGTGCCTATAGTTTATCTAAGTGGAATTATCCAAGAAAGATATCAGGGTTAGATATATGGGGATGATCGGCACATAGATGGTGATAGAAGCCATAAATATAGCACCATCACCCAAAGAAGGTATGCATTTAAAGAGAATAAAAGGGAGCTAAATACTAAATATGAGGTAAAATAGCAGCATTTAAGGGTATGATACAAGATAGGAATAGAAGTGAAGTGAAGCGAAGGCAAGAAAATGAAGATAGTGAATGTTGCTCTTCCTGTTAAAGAGTAAGAGGGGACAGTAGCATGAGGTGAAGGAATGAAGAATTGAGGGGAAAACTTATTTTTTGAGTCATGAGGCATGAGGCATACCTTATAAGCTGAGGGGGGGCAGCGGAAATCTCTAAATTGAAGAATTAAAGATTATAGGAAAGAAAATGGATAATTGAGAAGTACTATCAAAGACTCTGTGGAAATGTATGGATTTGGGGTAGAAGTTGGTTCAAACAATTAACTTTGAAAAGTGTGAGAGACACTTTTTTTTTTTGTTGGCCGACGGAAAGGCAGTTGAGATGGCTGTGAACACAGATAAATTTGTAGGTAGAAAGGTTTGAAGGCAAGAAAGTTTGTCCTTGGTCAAAGTGGCAAAGGTCGGTACCACCTGTGGAGAAGAGGAAGAAGTGGTTGGTTGTCTAAGAATCGACTGCTTTTTGTTATTAGTTATTATAGCGTCCGCAATATATTTATTTCTGTTCATTAATTTCTACTTCAGATCTGAAACAGTGAAGAATTGGAAATCACTAACAGACTCAGAACGTTCCAGAGGATCCCTGGAGGCTATTGCTGAACATGTTGGTATGTTGAACTAGAAAAAGTAATGAGACCGTATCTACATAGACTGAGGATGTATGCAAATGCCTACATAATTTTACCTCCACAGCTCTTTGATTAACAAATGAATTTCTTAAAGATAATTGATTATTTAATATTTTAAGTTACTTTTATACTTCAAAAGTGAGTTATTGGTTATGTTTAAGTTATGTCAGTCTTTATTATTCCAAATTTATGATAAAAACTTAGGATTAAAGACATTAATCTAAAAAGGCTTTGATTATATCATCAGCATCTCTAAATTCTCCCTTAATCAGATTTTTTCTCTGAGTCTATATATTTTCAGCCCATACCATTTCTCAGGGTAAGTGGTTATATACATTTTTTTTTTCGATGTAATCCAAAGAGATAAAAATTACTGAAAATAATGTATAATTCAATGAGGAAATAAAACGGAGTCATGAAAAAGCCTACCTAGTAACAAAGACAAAATAGTAATTTGAATTCAAAATGCTTAATTCTTGATTTGTTAGCTCATCAAATCGTACTCATTTTCTTCTTACTGCAATTTTAACTCTTTAAAGTGCTATATTTACAGAAATAGTTGATCTTTTTTCTTTTTATTTTTTACATTCAAGAGCTTAAAGTCCCCAGGAAAATTCATTCTTTCAGAAATATATATGCTTTTAAAAGTATGTTTGTCCCTCCCAAATTGCTTTCTTATTGGAAGAATGTATGTAATATTTGTCATACAATTGTGTTTTTGCATGATTTGAGGATGATTGTGCAAATCATTGCCTCCATAAACTTAGAGCCATTTTTTTCTTCACTTTCTAAGTTAGGACAACACTTAAGAAATTATTCCAACTTTAAATTTTCAGTCATTTTAAATGTTTGTTTATTGTTGGCACAGTATATTCTCTTAAAGAAAAAACCTACTTCATATAGTAACCAAAACAGATCATGTTTATTGACCAGAGTTTTTCCTCGCTAAGATTTGGCTTTTCTTTAAACTTTGGTTCCAGAAATTGAAAGATTGCAATTAAATAATTTTGATGTGATTTTTTTTCCTTTAAGATGCAGGTTCTGAGAGATCAGTATCAGAAATGTCTTTATCTGCATATGCAAAGAGAGTGATTGAATTGGACAGTCGAACAGAAGAACATTTTCAGACTTCGTCCCCAATTCTCAGATCATCAAGGAAAACCAGAGCTGAATCTGGAGATTCTCTAGAAAATGTACCTTCTCTTCTCAAAGAATTAAATACCTCTAATAGAATTCCGGATAAGTCAGATGCCCAGGTTGAAGAAGAAGCTACTCAAAAATCAGAAATACAAGAAATAAATTATGCAAAATTGGAGGAGAGTGGAATTGAAGATGCCTATTTTAAACAATCTAGGCAGTCTGATGTCTTACTGAAAGTGGACCTGGAACAGGGAGATTCGTCTGAAATCCTTTCAAGGAAAGATCTTCCTTTAGATTCTATAAATGTTCACAAAGATTTAGTTAGATTAACCATTGAAAATCTTCATAAAAAAGAGTTGAAAGAGAGACAATCAGATCAAGATATGGACCACAGTCAAAACATCCAATCAGAAAAAGATACTCGTGAACAAAAGAACATAAAGGAAAGGGACTCATCTTTGTCAGAACATCTTTTTGCTCCTAAGGAGGTATCATACTCTGAAGATTTTGAAGTGTCTTCTTTCAAGAAGGACATCTCAGCTGAATTGTACAACGATGACTTAGAGGTATTATCTTTGTTGTCACTCAGGAAAGATTCTCAGTCTTGCAGGGATAAGTCACAGCCAACAAGGAGCTCTAGGAGTAGAGCCACTAGCTTTGGTAGCGATGATGAAATCAGTGAGTGCCTCAGTGAGAAAAGCACTTCTATTCATAGCAGCATCCACTCCGAAAGGCTATTAGAACTCAAGTCCCCCACTGAGCTTATGAAGAGTAAGGAACGCAGTGATGTAGAGCATGAACGGGGAGTTCCCGAATCCTCTTCCTTGGCTTCTGTTTCTGTTGCAGATGAGCTACTTGATTTCCACATTGGTGATAGGGTATTGATTGGCAATGTTCAGCCAGGAACTCTTCGATTTAAAGGTGTGACTAGTTTTGCTAGAGGATTTTGGGCTGGAGTAGAGTTGGATAAACCTGAAGGAAATAACAATGGAACATATGATGGCATTGTATACTTTGTGTGCAAGGAGAAGCATGGTATTTTTGCTCCTCCTCAAAAGATTTCTCACATTCCAGAAAACTTCGATGACTATGTAGACATAAATGAAGATGAAGATTCTTACTCAGATCAACAGTATCGATACTATAATCAGGAACAAAAAGATACAATGGGTCCCACGTTTGCTAGAGAAAAGGATGCAGCTGAGTATTTTTATGAGAAATCTGTACCTAGTATGCACGATGTAGAAGCCTCAGCTGATAGAAGCCTTAAATTAGAAACAGAAAATATACGGGACATTTCTGGGGACCTCGAAGCTCATGTTCACCAGCAGTCTTCAGTGGATTCACTTTCTTCAAAGGAAAACAAAGACCTTGTTTCTGGTGCCACAGAGAAGGTTTCCATTGCTGCAGAAGACGATACTTTAGATAATACCTTTTCTGAAGAATTAAAGCAGCAGCAACAGTTTACAGAAAAAGAAGAGAACCTATATCCCAAGGTTTCAGAAAAGCTTTCTACCCCACTTCTGGACCTTTTAACAAGAGAAAAGAACCAGTTGGAAGCCCAGCTGAGGTCATCACTAAGTGAGGAAGAAAAGTCAAAGCAACAACTAGAAACAGTCAGCTTACTAACAGACAGTTTACTAAAAGTCTTTGTAACGGACACAGTCAGTCAACTACAACAAATCAAAAAAGCTAGGAATGAGAAAATTCAGCTTAGCAATCAAGAGCTTCTCGACGACGAACAAAAGAAAGTGCCGCTCCAAGGCCCATCCCAGAATCTTGAGGAGCAGTCACCAGGTGTTCCAGCTTGCTTCTTAGAAGATGAAAAAGAAGAGATTTCCTCACCCGATCTGTGTCCTAGACCTGTAAGTGTTTTGTCTAGAAAAAAATGTCAATTAACCTTACCTTTGTAGTGTATTTTAATTCAGGGTTTTTTTTTTTTTATGACATGTAGTTTTTAGAAAAAGATCACTGCACTAGTTTTTAAAGGCCTGGTAACTATTTTTCTGTCTGAAGTATAATTGTCCTCTATTATGTCATGAGTGGTCACTATAGGGTTGTGACAAACACTGACAGGTTTATGCTGGACTGACAACCCTTGAATACTGTTCACAGATTAGACTCCCTTCAGATTCATTGAACACATTTATCCTATGGAGCTTTCCAGTAGTTCTGAACCCAGTTCTTTTTGCCTGTGAAATTATTTGTCCCCATATCTACTCAGTCGTAGTTGCTCTGCAGAGATTACCAGTTGAGATGTTGATTCTGGTGAAACTGAATTATATCCGCTATGACATATACTCAGACCACCAGCTTGTTTAGGTTGCCCGTAGATAATTAAACAAAAGTAATGATTTTGAGTAACTTGAGCCAAATAATTACCAAAGGTGAAAAATTTCATATTCCATTTCCATATCCCAGAGACAAGACAGTCCTTCAGAAACAGAATAATGATGATACCAAAAGAAAACAAAACTAATCAATAAACATTTTATAAAAATTCAGTTATAAGACTTATGTAAGCAGAATTATGAGAAACAAGATAGTTTTTTCTTAAATTATTCATTAGTAGCCACCATATTGTTTTTGTTTGCTTATTTAGAGAGATAGTAAATACACAAATAATATATTTGTTTTGTCTTTTTAAAAAAAACCTTCATTGATCTGAAATCACTAAGTGGTGCTCTATTTGAATGGTTCCATTTCTACAGGAGAGTCCAGTATTTGGCGCCAGTGGGCAGGAAGAGCTTGCTAAGAGACTTGCTGAACTTGAGATCAGCCGGGAGTTCCTGAGTGTATTAGGAGATGATCAAGACTGGTTTGATGAAGACTTTGGTTTGAGCTCTTCTCACAAGATCCAAAAAAATAAGGCAGAAGAAACAGTTGTACCTCTAATGGCAGAACCTAAAAGGCCTCCCCCAAAGCCATGTGAACCACTCTTGGCAGTCCCACATACCGCAGAGGACGTGGAAGTTCTTGTACATGATGCAGCAGAAGAACTTTGGAGATGGAAAGAATTAGGTCATGACCTTCACAGCATCAGTATTCCTGCAAAACTGCTTGGCTGTGCCAGTAAGGGTCTAGATATAGAAAGCACTAGTAAGAGAGTCTACAAACAGGTACGTAACATGGAAGGATAATTCTAACTTTTAAACTTCTCTCTTGTCTGAAATTTGGGTTCTTAGCCATTTTATTTTGTTTTATTTTTCTCCATCAAGGTGGTTTTTGACTTAACAAAAGAGATTTTTGAGGAAATATTTGCTGAGGATCCCAACTTGAATCAGCCTGTCTGGATGAAACCATGCAGAATCAACTCTAGTTATTTTCGGCGCGTGAAAAATCCAAATAACCTTGATGAAATCAAGGTAAACTGCAAACTAAAGAGTATCTCTTTTTTGGACTTGCTTTTTCTTTATACAGATCTGTACATGCTATAATGCTGTAAGAGCAGGTATTCATCTGTATCGTTCACCTTTCTGTCCTCAAGGCCTTTCCCATAGTTGGTAATCAATAAATCCTTTTTGATTCATTAAATCCAGGAGCAATGGGAGTGAAAGAGAATACTGAATCTTCAAATTTTTGTAAAAGCAAACATATTTTCATTGTTATTTCCTATATGTACACAATTTATGATACCTAAGAAAAATCAGGAAATAGTCGGAGATAAATTGTCGTACCACATAGGCTTTTTAGTTGAGTTTTTGGTAATTTAGAGATAGCTAGAACATTCTAGAAGTATCGTTTACAGCTGAAAACGATATAGCTGAAAACATGTCATATATCAAACATGCTGGCCCTAGACGCAGAGGTTTACCTTTCCATCTTTGATTTTGGAGGTTTCAAATTGGTAATGTGGTTTTAAAATATGTAGGATGGTAATATGATACATAAAAAATATTGTTTTTTATCTAAGAAGCCCCTAAAAAGATAAAGTGCCCCAAAGCTACAGGACTCCCAACAAATCAACGTTAAAGTCACATTGGTGGGAATCTCTCTACCTGGTCACCTGTTTCTTTAGTTCAACAAAAGTTATATTTCCAGTGCACTGCCTCTCAGATTTAACATGCATATGAATCATCTGGGGATTTTGTTAAAACAGAGATTCTTACTCAGTAGGTCTGGAGTAGGACCTGAAATTCTGCTTTTCTAACAAGCTCCCAAGTGATGCTGTGGATTCTAGGACCATTTTGAGTAGCAAGGCTCTAGAGTTATGTTTTCCAAACTTATTTGATCATTGGAAGCTTTCTTTCCCTCAGAGAACATACCTCCAGTTACTCATCTTACTGGTGTGTTTTCTTACATCATCCGTAGTCTCTGTGGACTTTCAAAATACATTAAAGGAACATATACGTCATTCTGGTATATAATGTGGTGGCATTGCCTAAAAAACTTAGTCTTTTCTTATTGAGATTAAATCGACATACAACATCATATTAGTTTTAGGTGTACAACATAGTGATTCGATGTTCGTATATATTATGAAAAGATCACCACCACAGTAACTCTAGTTATCACTACGCATAGTTACAAATTTTTTTCCTTATGAGAACTTTTAAGATCTACTCTCTTAGCAACTTTCAAATGTACAATACAGTATTATTAACTATAGAAAGCTTTTGAAAATATTTTATACTGACAGAACACCAGCAGGTATTTATGAGATGTAATGTGTGTGTACATCAGGGTAGGCAAATTATAGCCCAAAGGCTAAATCCAACCATCACCTGTTTTTATAAATAAAGTTTTATTGGACCACAGCCACACCCATTTATTTACATATTGCCTATGTCAGCGCTCCTGCTAAAATATTGACAATATGGCCATTTACAGAAAAAGTTTGTCAACCCCTGCTTACATTAAAGTAAGTAGAAAAAAAGAAAATTTTCAAAGATTAATTTGATTCATTAAAAATACGTTTAAAATTATTTTCAACTTTGAGGAATATAGTATCAGAACCACATGAGGAGTTTCTCAAACCCTGATATACTCCATTCCTTTCAGCCCTCCATAGTTGATACATCCTCAAATGCATGCGCTTGCATGTGTGTGTGCGTGCATGTGTGCACGTGCATGTGTGTGTGGGGGGGTAATAAGTGGTAGAGTTTAAGGGCACATCGGTAGTTTGAGAAATATCTCAAATGATTCTGATTCATAAAGTGTCCTCTCCCCACTAAGAACATTGTTTTTTAACAAGTAATAATAATATAGAGACTTAAATATATATTTAATGTACTTTAAATACATTTAAAAAGTAATAAGGACCCAAATTATTGTATTAATAACAAAGAACAAATAAGTTGAAACTAAAACATGATACATAATATATACCAGCAATCATCAAAATACATACACCAATATAAAGCACAATGATGCTACCCACTAATTTTAATATTGAAATAACATTTTGTACAGTTTTTTTAAAGGATGGTAATTTAAATATTGTTAGTAGTAAAATTATCATGTTTCTCATACCGAAGTGTTGATTAATATTTTTTAAGTTTAACATATTAGAATCTTGATGCTTCAAAATAAACTGTTCCAACCAAAGCCTTGTACTTTGCTCACATGGCATTGCTCCCAAAATTTATGTTGGATTTTTCAGGGTCAGAGATTTATTTTTTATTTTATGCTTTCGTTAGTAGTTTTGCCAGCTTGAAGTTAGCTAATAGTGGTTCTTGGGTAGAGGGGACTCTAAAGTGATCTTTCTTTGCAGATTCATCAATGGGTTTTACTTTTGTATGTTGTGTAACAACAAAACTTTTTACGTGGGTAAAGTCTGAGCTTTTAGAATGCTTTTCTCTTCAAATTTCTAAGCGGAAGAAATTTGGATGGTCTTTTATTATAAATGTGGTATTAGCATAGATCCGTTTGTTGCGTTATAAGCATGAAATCTCAGAAACTTTATTGTTTGTGTTTTATTCATTCCTCTTATTTTTACAGAACTTTATAGCAACTGAAGTACTCAAGTTGTTCAGTCTTAAAAAGGAGCCAAACCACAAAACAGATTGGCAGAAAATGATGAAATTTGGAAGAAAGAAGAGAGACCGGGTGGATCACATTCTGGTCAGTGTATATAACTCAACTATTTTTATTTTGACCGTCTCTTCTAAAATCAGAATGTAGTTTGATTCTGAAGGATGTAGTTTGATAGAACTGATCTGAAGTCTACGATAGTAAAGTCTTAAAGCCTTCATTTGCTGCATTTCTATCCCTCGGTTTTGAAAATTGCTTTCTTTTGAACTCTCTAGATGAGTAACTTAATAGTATTTTGGGGGTGTTGAGAACTTGAGAAATAAAAAGCTTAGTAGAAGCAAAGTTTAAGGAACTAAATTGAAAAGAGGCTAGTGTAGATCCTGGAGCCAGACTGCCTGTGTTTAAATCCCTGTTCTGCCACTTGGTTGCAGTGTAATCGTGGACAAATTAGCTAACCCCTCTGTGCTTCATATTCCTATCTGCAAAATGATGATAATATCTAACTGATGAAATTAAGAGGATTAAATGAGTATTATATATATATATAAATAAAATTAAATGAGTATTTTTATATATATATATATAAATATATATATATGGATCAGTTCCTTGCACATAACTCAATAACTATTAGCTGTGATTATTTTTTTATTATTATTATTATTATATAGAATATTAGGTGGATAGGCTTTATTCCATTTTGCAATATATTTCTCTAGCATTAGAAAAAAAGATTTATAAAATGAAAAGGAAAAGGAATAAAGTGGTCTTTTATCCATTTTTCCCTAAAGGAATGTTAAGTAGTAGCAACCCTTAGGAAACACACATGTATCTCTCAACACTTACATTCACATTTCATTCATATTTCATTTGATCCACACAGAAATTAACTCAATGGAGTTTTTTATAAAGAGAAGAATGAAGGAGGAAGTGGTAACAAGAGAGGTTCTTTTCGCTTGAAAGAAATAGGCCGGTAGAGAGTTGATGCAGAGGCGAGAGAACTGTCGCAGTATCCCTGAACAGGCCAGGACGGAATCCACCAGGGGGAGGTGTTGGCCTCAGACAGAATAGTAATTGCCCTTTTAAAGCACGTGTAACATGGTACAACTATTATACTAAATATAAAACAGTTGCTTCCAGTTAAAATATATAATTTGGCTGTTGTTGCTTGGACTAGGAAAGGCCCTAATCAGTCTATCTATGCATGTGCCTTTCAGCATTATTTGAGATAAGTAAAATACAAAGAATGTTTTATAGACAAAGGCTTCTGTTAGCCAAAAAAGAAGTCTTTCTTTCAGCTCTAGCTTTTATTCGCTATCCCTTTACCGCTTCACAAAGACCGTGATTAATTTACATCTTAGGTTAGCTAAGAAGATGAGCTATTTTTAGCAATGCATTCTCAAAGTGTATGTGATGTGGAATGAGTAACAAGTATGGTAGCCCCCGCCCCGCCCCTCCATCTCAGCGGGGTATGTTCCAAGACCCCTGTGGATGCCTGGAACTGAAAATAGTACCAAACCCTTTATAAACCATCTTTTTTCCTATACGCACATCCCTATGATGAGGTTTAATTTATAAATTAGGCATAGTAAGAGATTAACAACAATAACTGATGATAAAATAGGACATTTGTAACAATATACTGTAGCAAAAGTTCTGTGCGTGTGGTCTCTCTTTCTAATAACCGATTTGATGACCAAGATGGCTAAGTGACTCATGGGCAGACGCCTAATACAGCGTGGATATTCTCGACAGAGGGATGGTTCATGTCCCAGGCGGGATGGAGCAGGACAGCAAACGATTCCATCATGCTACTCAGAACAGCATACAATTTAAAATTTACAAATTGTTTATTTCTGGAAGTTTCCATTTAATATTTCAGACCACAGTTGGCTGCAGGTAACCGAAACCGTGGAAAGCAAAGCCATGAAGAAGGGGTGCTGCTGTAATTAGAGGAGCTTTTGTATATCCTTTGTATATAGTAGCCTTGAAAAATATTCCTCCTATGAGTAGAATTGTACTTAAAATTTAAATCCTGCAGTGAAACTCCCAAGCTAACTTATGATCAGATATTAGATAGCTCCTGAGTTTATTTGCTGTTGATAAATTCCTTCTCATATTAAGCTTAAATTGATTTTCACGTAATTAATTATAATTTGCTTCTACAGCTTTGGGGCTTTACATAACAATTTTAATTCTTCCTACATGCCTTTGAAGCAGCTGTCATGTTTCACCTGAGTCTTTTTCTTCCTAGTAAACTTTGGTGTTCTCTCCTATTGTCTGATAGGGTTTCCGAGTGCCTTCTATATCATCAGCTTTAGCTCTTTGTCACTGTCCCTCTTTAAATACAGTGCTCAGAACTGACCATATAACATCTTTGTATATTGTTTAATTAGTATAGTCATATGACTGCATCCCTTTTTCTGTATACAATGCAGTCATGCACTGCATACTGATGGTTCAGTCAGCGATGGACCACACATACAGTGGTGGTCCTGTAAGATTTTAATGGAGCTGAACAATTCCTGTCGCTTAGTGACATCATAACGCCACAGAGCACGACTCGTGTTTGTGATGATGCCGAGGTGTGTGGTAGGCTGTACCATCCAGGTTTGTGTGTAAGTGCATTCTGCGATGTTCACACAGTGATGAAAGCAACCTAGTGATGCATTTCTCAGAACATATTCCTGTCATTCAGCAGTGCATAACTGTACCTCGATTAATATAGTTTATAATCACATTTGTTTTGTTTATTTTTATCTGCGTCATTCCCAAGAGACTGACAAAAGCTTAGGAAAACTCCAACACAAAAATCTCAACCTGTGCTTTCGTAGTTATTTTTTGGACCATGTACAGGACCTTATTTTACTCTTCATCTTGTTAAATTTGGCCCATCATTCCAAGCTACCAACACATTTTTGGTTCTTTCGTCTAACATAGTTGTTATATTTCCCAGCATCACGTTACCTTCAGTATTGATGTACCTGCCTCCATGTAAGTCATTACTAAAAAGGAGGCACTGGAGAGAGTCAGCAACAGCCAGCCTTTTAGTGCTCACTGAAAATCCAAATGCCAGATACCAAACACATGCCATTTATATTGTCCTGGTCACTGGGGAATTATAAATAAAAAGAAAACTCTCGAGGAGCTCATGGAACCCAGTCCCACAGGAGGACTACCACAGTGGAACATGAATAAGATAGATGGGGAGCATGGAGGAAAAAGCCACTGAGTCTTCCAGGCGGAATCTTTCTTTCAGCTTGATAGTCATTTTGTTCTTTAATCATAAAGGTACAAATCTGCCTAACTGACGTGTCTCTCATATTTCCCCATCTTGTTCAGAAGGATCTGGTGAAAGACCCTGACATATGCTTGCTGAAATCTGGCCACATTCCATTTATCACATTTCTCTTTTCTATCAGCCTAATACCCTGTTGGAATAAAAGAAAATGAGGTTATCGAAGTTATTGTTAGACCGACTTTCTGACTTTGAATGTAACTTAATTTACATATAACATACATGTGTACATATTCAGGAGCGGGGCAGGGGAAATTAGCATAGAGTAGAGTAGAGTAGAGTAGAGTAGAGTAGAGTAGAGTAGAGTAGAGTAGAGTAGAATAGAATAGAATAGAATAGAATAGAATAGAATAGAATAGAATAGAATAGAATAGAATAGGCTCAAATAAAAACAGAAGAAAAAAATGGAGGCAGATTTGCAAGCTGTAAAATCCCTCAGCTGCCGTAGTTAAAGTTCCAAGTTGGCCTTTTTGCTTTCTGATGGGCCAAGCAAAAAGGAAAACATGAGGGTAGTTCTCAGTGGCTGAGAGGGAAATAGTTTCTGTTCTTAGGGGGCAACAAAGCTTTTGCAGATCCTGGTGAGAGCACTGGGGATGCTTGTCGGGTACACAGATATGATGGGTAATGTCCTGAGCCTGCATCTCTACCGTAAGGGCAAAAACCATTTCATTGGGATAGAAAGTATTTCTAAATTGTATTATTGGGGAAGAAGTCGCTCAAAGAACAGATTTAATACTAAAGGCTGAGCTAACTTATAAAAAGAAGCTGTACAACTCCATTTGAATAAATCCAGGAGAGGTGTGAAATCTTTTGTGGGAACATAACCCGCGAGCTTTCCTGGAGCATGGCCTCTGTCAGCACCAGTGTCTTTCATAAGAGAGGGACATCAGCTTATCAGTAGGTTAATGCTATTTCTTATACATCTGCACAAAATGATTCTTTGATCAAATAAGTACAAGACACTCTGGTGGTCTTCTCTTTAATGGGCTAATATGCATTACGAAACTTCCAGAGGGAGTTCTCTAAAACTTATTTGACTTTAGAACCTTTTTTGGTGACGTATTGGTTCATGGAGCATAATTTATAGAACAAAGGAATGAATATTTGCATACCCTTCAAACAACCCCCCTCAAAGAGAAGAATGAGAAAGAATGTAAACAAGCAAAAAATCTGGGCGGTTACTTCTGAGTTAATTAGTTTTGGTTTACCTTAAGAATCCCCAAATCCTGAAATATAAAAAGAACAAGTATGTATAACAATGATTTTTAAAATAAGTTAAGCAATACTACATTTGAAAATACTCTAATGAATATTAAATTTTATTCATTTATTTATAATGCTTCAGAATCATATCCAGTATTGTCTTTGGGTACATACATTTTATAACTGTAAAAACACATATCTAGTAATTTGCATTCTCTTCCCTTTAAATCTCTATACACATTGTCTTATGTTGACGTAGACAGCATGCTTGTAATTCTTAATAGCTATAAAATACTGGAATATTGTCATTGAGTTTTTTAACTTTTTGCAACTTTGAAAGGAGTGTTGTTATCACACAACACCTTTTTTTCTCTGGCTTGTTTCCTTGGCCTGTAGTCCCATGGATGGGACTACAAGGTCAGCAAATATAACAAATTTCCTAGCTTTTATTTGACACGGATTTTTCTAACCTCTGTGCTTTCTCAATTCTAGGTGCAAGAGCTCCATGAAGAGGAGGCACAGTGGGTGAACTACGATGAGGATGAGTTGTGTGTGAAGATGCAGCTGGCTGATGGGATCTTTGAGACCTTGATCAGAGATACTATTGATGTTCTGAATCAGATCAGTGAAAAACAGGGGAGAGTGCTACTTGTGTGACATCTTGCAAATAAACTGAACACTGAGTGCTAATGTGAGTCCTGGGCCTTTCTGCCTCCTGATACACACCCCATCTCCATCATAGCAAGAGTGCTTCTGGACCTTGTACCTGTTCTTAAAGACTACTGGTTTGGAGTCCACGGGACGGTGCGGTATATCTGGTATTACAGCCTTTGCCTTTAGAGACTGTCCACTGGACTAATGGGGTATTTTCAGTGGGCAGGGTTGCACACCTGATGTTGACACACGGTATAACTCTGCACCTCTCATTAACACCCCTGCTGGGTGTCAGATGAGGGCTGAAAACACCAGACTTACCTCGTAGCTTAGACTAGATATCACTTCCTTGAGTCTGAAGTCAGGCAGGAGAGGATATAAATAAATGCGTTAGACCATTTCTAAAATGTAATCCTGGTCTATACCATGAAAGTCATAAAGGATATTATAGTTTCTAAACAGTATTAAACCCTTAACCACTTCTAAATAGGCAAGTTTGACGACGTGTGCCTATTCCACGTGCTGGAGTTCATTTCATTTCTTTTTGAAGACCATTTTCCATTATCATAGTTGAGCAGCACCAAGTAGGCTGTCAGGTTAATAGAAGTCAGTGGTAGCCTTGCTTTCTGAGCACCATCTAAGGAATTTTAACCCTTTGCATTATTTTTAGTTTTCTCTATTTGGGCATGAATACAGAGAAATGTCCCACTGAAGACTGGGCTCCAAGGACGGACGCAGGGCCGGTCCCTCTGCCCCTCATCCATCCCACACTTTTCTTGCTCCTTCTGAACCTCTGCCAGCTGCTCCCAGATTCGCAGATCCTCAGGACCATCTCAGGCATCAGGCACGGCAAAAGTGGAAATAAGTCATTTTGGCCTTCGAACTTTCAACTCCTATCTCTCCCCAAGAAGTCAGAGACACTGTTACTTGAATGATTTAGGAAATGAGTGTGCACCAAAGACAAAAAGATATTTTCTGTTGTTTGTGTGCTGCTTTTGTGCTATGGAACATTTTTTAATTTATTTTAAGATAAATTATTAAGTTGAAAATGTGTGTCTCTATTCAGAAGTGGAAGATTCTTCATCTAATAGTTACACTTCTCTCTTGAAGCTTCTATGGCTCATAGTCCTTTGCACAGGAAAACCTACGTTTTTAACAAACCCGTACACTTATCAAAGAAGGCAGTTTAATTCAGTGAAAAGAAGATGGGCTTTTCCAAGATCATCTGCAGCAGCAGAAATGGGATAAAACGGTGTAATGACACTGTCAAGTTTAACTCTGCCTCTTGCAGCGGCTCTGCTTCTCACAACTATTACCTGGATCTGAAGAATTTCATAGACTCCAGCTGCTACGCCAGAGCACACATGATGCTGCCCTGGGGCCTCAGCGCGCTGCCTTCCTGACTGGTTTGTGTCAATCAGTTCTATCCGTCTTCAAGTAATCTAGAAGAATGTGGATACTCTTAGGCGTGAATGTAAATGCCTTAATATTGGAGGTCCTGATTAGAAGCATGATGTAAGACATCCACTGGATTCATATTTACAAATATCCTGGAATGTTACAGCTTCAAAATATGTTGGGAAAAACCCAAAGGTGGTTTAATCTTTAAGTGTGCATGTTCATTCATTTCTGCATCTTTCCTTCAACTTGCCTTTGCATCTCAAATGTTTCACTATGCACACTTCCATTCCTCTTTGGTTTCATCTTGTCATTAGGAGAAACGTACTGAAATCATCATTGGAATATTTGCACTTTGCACAATGACTGGTATGATAGCTCTTGACAAATAAGGAAAGCACTGAAATGTTCTGATCGGGTCTCAGGAAGTGCTCGGGTTAGTGTATTGCCAGCATTTCCTCTGGGCTTTTGATGTTGAGCTCTAGTCTCGTAGCCATAATGAGCAAATTGACTGAGAGAAGCTACGGTTTCTTGGGGTTATTAACCAGTAGTGTGGAAATAATATTTTCATGTGGCCAAGGAAAAGCAAAAGCTTTTCTTTTCAGTTTGTAGTGTTTGGAAGACAGAAGAACATCTTGTCTACATCCTTTGGCTGTTTGTAGGATTACATTGTCCTTATGATACTGAAACTTCACAGCTGCTGTAAATTTTTTATAAGTGAATATAAAAATAATATAATAGTAATATAGGTTGTTTTTCTACATCCTCATTATTTGGACCTAGACCTAAATTCATTCTTACTAAGAAAGTTTATTCTTTATGACATTATGATTCCAGAAAAGGAAAGAAATGCTCTAAGTCCGTGGAATCAGCTGTCTCTGGACTTAGTCCCCTCGTAAGAAAGCTGCCAAGTATGTGGCAACAGCGGTCCTGCCATCCTCCAGCCGTCTTAACTGTCCTAAGAACTCTGGGTTCCAGACGAGAGGCAGGAATTGATCAGTCTTACTCCTTGCTAGAAGTGATTATAGTTTGGTAGCAGAAAACAAAGGAATCTATAATTAGCAGATTTCTTTTTATTTTAACTATTTGGATAAATTTGAAAGGGATTTATTGTTAGGGTCGGGAATGATAAATATGGACCCCCAGCCACTTGTTCCATATTGGGGTCTTTTTAATCAAGCTCTGCCTCTTAACCAAGAATCTAAATATTCCCTCTTTGTTCCTCCTCCCCACACCCCATCCTCTTCCACTCTTCATAACTCCTCTGAGAAAAAGATCTTCGCATCAGCAGTAATATCTTTTAGAATAGCACTCAGAATTTAGTAGTAAACCAACATACTGGCTTCAGATTTATTTCTGAGTCCAAAATAACTTGTGCTATCCAGGGTACTTAACTCTGGGTTAAATAAGTACAGGGTATAGATTCCCTCTTCAGGTCTAAACAGGAATTTTTACTCTAGGGAAAAGTGGGAAGAGCTCAAAAGTAGTTAATAAAGAAGGTAATTTGTTTTTCTTTTACCTAAAAGGAAAGAAAATTCCTTCTGTGACTACAGGTCTCTGAGAAACTATCTTTCGGAAGAGATTTCATTGCTCATAAGAGTGTTGTGGCCTATTGATAAAAACAATTTTGTTCACTTTCTTGTCTTGAAAAAAAGTGGCCTTAGCTTTTTGCAATACTTGAATAAAGTGTGTACTCGCACAGCATTAGAGACTCATAACTTTTCTGCAAGAAGTTCAAACTTACATCTTCTTTTACTACCTTAAGAATACTAGTGAATAAAAAACAGTAATTCAAAGAGCAAATGATAGAAACTACAATGATGTTTAATGCAAATTGTAGGAATTTACATGTTTACAAATCATCTTAAACTGGTTGTGCAGCAATTCAATAAAATATCTTTGTATTATAAAAATGTGAAGAAAAAAATGTAAACTGATGTAAAGGAGGTACTATCATTTTAATTAACCTATGTTTAATAGCTTTCCTTCCGGACTTTGCAAAGCCTTCTTGGGAAACACATTGCAAAGTGTTCTCTGGGAGGCTCGGCCTCCGTGTGTGTACTGTATCGTGCAGACATGAAAAACAAACCCGTTTACTGTGTATGTGTAAATAGCCTGGTCACCAGGCCATTTTCAGCCAATAGTCACATCCCGTGCAACTTTGCACAGAAGACTTAGGGTGTGGTTTGTAAGTATGATCTGTAAAATAACTGGGATGAATTCCCATGTATACCTGTGTAAATAGATTTGTTAACTGAAATGTACTTTCAGGAATATCTGTAAATAAATGATTTATAAATTAATTTCATATCAGATGTTCATTTTTTTTTCACGTTTTAAGTCAAGTACAGAAAGCCAGTCCCCGTAAAATTCACGGATTTCTGATTTCTCAGTGGGCGGCAGAGTTAGGCGAGCTGTGTGCGGGAGCTGTTCACTCCCCGGATAAACGTCGTCGCCACGCACATCTGGGCAGCCTGTGCTCTGACGTCATCACTCGTCTGTTTGACAGTTGTCGAGCATACCTTCCTGTTCTGAGCACCGTGCTGACTGCTGGGGGGGGCCCTGGCCTCACGAAGCTTAAAATCTAAATTTCCAAAACAGTGCATGACAAATTGCGGTAAGTGCAACCAAGGAAGCACGCGCAGTGTTTGAGAGCGTGGAATGGGAGGGCCGTGCGAGGGGGCGGGTCAGCGGAGAGCCGTGAGTCACAGCTCCGGGTTCCCGAGCGGTGGCTCCGTCCCTGAGATTCGTGGCAAGTGTCTTTCCTCGCAGATCACTTGAGTTCTGATTGCCCTTGTGAGAGAACTCATACGGAAAGGTCACACGCCATTAAGTGGGCCACCAAGAAGGGCAGCCACCTGATGACTGGGTGTGAAGGCTCTAATTTCTAGAAATACGAGCTTGAAGAAGGATGGAGCTAGAGATACAGAAGAACAAAAGAATTTCAAAGACGGAGCCCGCTGGAGTGCGTGGTGCTCAGGATAATGAGTCATCCTCGCTCCGACAGATGAGAAGTAACCACCGTCATCTCACCTGAATCCCTCTGGTCGCCTCCCGACGGCCATCCCTGCCACACCTTTAACCCCTACACATCCTTGAATGTTCAAGTTCTCGGAAAATGACCCCGAATAGTGGCAGAGTCTAAAAATTTTATCTCGTAAAACATACTTGCGTGCCCACCATGTGCCAGATACGGCGTTTGGTGCTAAGGACGCAATAGTAATGACACGCCGCAACTGCCACGGAAAATGTGCGAAGCGTGGGACCGCTCCCCCGTTCCCTGGGTGGCCAGGCTTTGGAGTCAGGTTAAAAGGCAGGTAAGTGCCACCCAGGCAAAAAAAAAAAAAAGTGCCTGGTGCGAGGTCCCCGAGAGCAGACAGTGGCTCCCCAGGCTTGAGGGACACTGCGTCTCCTCGCTGCCAGACAGGAGAGAGTGTGCGCAAGATCCAGCTGCTTGGAAAGCATCCGTCCCCCACGGCCTGCGGATCCACTCCGATGCTGCAGTGGGCGGTGGGCCGGCAAGCACCCAACTTCCTGCTGCAGTGGAAGGGCCCAGTAGGGTCTGAAATGCAGAAGGCTGGGGGCCGGCCCAAGGGCCACTGACCCTTGGCTTCAGCAGAACAAAAGAGCACACGGTCTGAAGCAGGGAAAGGCATTCCTGCAGGAGGCCACGAGCCTGGCACCTGCTGTGAGGACTCTGTCTTGGTGAGTAAGGCCCAATGGCCATTTCAGTGTGACAGTGCAGGAGGCCAGAGCTTCAGGTGACTGCCTTACCAGACTGTCCACCACCCCCAACCCTGCTCAGCCACTGAAATAGCAGCAGATAGAGCACACCACCTCTGAGGGGATTGTCGTTCAGCGTGACTGTGTAGGCGGAGCTGGGTGACCGGGCCCCTGAACAACCCAGATGGATGCAGTTTGCTTGCAGAGGCTCCTTGTCATTTGGAGACAGCATTTCACCAGGGGCACTAGGAGAACCAGACCCAGGGCGGTGACCAGGCCTCCTGGAGCGTGGCCCTGCACCAGAAAGCCCGGTGCCTGGACCAAGCCCACTGAAGAGGTCACCAAACCGATCGGGGCCTGCGGTGTGCGGCTGGGGCTTCTTCCCCTGCAGTGTGGAAGGACCCACAGCAAGAGGCATTGGCAATAACACAAACGCCACCCTGTTCTGCCAGCAGATAATTGAGGGCTATTCGAGTGTCCGGCTAATAAGTTCAGTGATTCTTGTTGAGCCGGAGGAAAGTCCAAGCTGTGTCCCAGATAAGCCATTCAAATGGGGGTGAGGGGTAAGATGGACTTTATTCCGGACGACAGACCCAGCACCCTCTGAGTTCCTTCTCGTCCCCAGGCTGTGCCGGTTCTCATCAGCATTGTGGCGCCCCGCCCAGCAGAGGCTCCTGGAGTAAGAAGACAGGTTCAAGTTCCCATCTGTCTCCTGCTCTGGGAGCCCCCGGAGGCTGAGACGCTCTCCTCTTCCAGTTCCTCGGGATCCACTGCCCTCTGGGAACCAAATCTTTTGGCCCAATCATCCAGCATGGGGAGGGAAGTGACATCCTGAATGAACTCGGCACGTCCTATAATAACACCCACTTGAGTCAGAGGTGCCAGCCCTGGCGCCCCCATGTTCTGTCATCCCTTCCCCAGTCCCCGTGGGGCTCCCTGGGAGAGAGGTGCCTAAATGTAGCACTGCCTCTCTTTGGAATTAGGAAGCCCTACTGGTGATGCCACTGTGGCCCTGACCACAGTCACGAGAGAAAAGAAAAACAAAGGTCGGGAGTACTGAGTCTGGGATTCTGCTGGCACAGCCTCATCTGGCGACTGCCTGGTCCCCCACCCACTCCAAGTTCAGTGTCACCCGCCATGTGTTGGAGCGTAGTGTTTAATGTTCAAGTGATTTTTCTGAGGCGAAGTACCATCTGGTAAGTGGTTTTCTTGATAGTCTGTATAGTCGCTTGAGCTGTTCATTTCAGTGTGTTTCTCCCTGTCTGTGTCAGGATGACAGGAAGCATGCAAGCTCCACCTTATCTCACAGGCACAAGTTCATCGCTGTGTTGTTTGGGCTGTGACTATGATCTTGATCAGAGGGAATGTTGGATATGTGAACATATGGCAGAGGCGTTTTTTTAAGCCACAACAGTGGTCTCTGCGTCTATGTGGCACGCTGGGATATGTGTCCACGCGGTGAGCGCCTAGAGTTGTGACTGCGGAATAGCAGTCCAGTGTGGTCCATTTACCACATTTGTGGGGGACCTAGGCCCACTGTGGTCAGAAGCCCCGTTCAAGGGCAGCCACAATGTGGGTAACCCTGACAAAAGGGGCCAAAAGAATACCCGGGTAGGAGGACAGCACAGGCCGACCAGTTTCTGAGTCATTTTTTGTTGGTGGTGGCAGGAACTGTCAGGGACAATAACTTCTGTTTAATCTCATCAGGAATATTGTTTTGATTACTGGCCCATGAACTGCAGCTGTGTAGCAGGTCCTGGCCTTTGTCAGGGCTGATGGCCCAGCCTGCACGTGTCACCGTGTCCGTGATGTTACACAAGGCTTGGTCACCTTATTCTTTGTTAGGCTGGCAATGAGGATGTCGTCAATACAGTGGGTGACAAGTCCTCCCAGGGGCCCTTGGACTTGTTACAGATCTAGCCCCACCCCCTGCTGGCATATTACAGGGGGTTTGGGGGTTCCCTGCAGAAGGACGGGGAAAGTGTACTGCAGGCCGGTCCACGTACATGCAAATTGGTCTTGCTCCTTCTCCTGCAGGCGGATGGAAAATAACAGCGTACCAGTCTCCCATGTGCGCTGTCACCGCCTAGGTGACGGCAGTGATGTCAGGTTCTGAGGGGCCAAGGGTGGCACCTTGGCATTCAATTTCTGGAAGTCTACTGTTAGCCTCCAGGTTCCTGAGGCCCGTTTTTAATGGGCCGGACTGTGCTGTTAAATTATAAGAGTGGTGTGTGATATTCTTGCCTATAGCAAGCTCTGAACTAATACATTTTTCCTACCTGCTATGTGGTACTGCCTTTGTAGAATATTCTGTTGGGGTTTGGGTAGCTTAAGTGGCAGGCAGGAATGGATGTCCTGCTGTTATGGCTTGAGTTGTTTGTCGTGAGGGGCATTTCTCCCTTAGATGGCAGTGATGCTCTGTGTCACAAGTGGCCAAAATGTTTATTAACACTCAGTTATGGGAACCATGATCCCTGGCACCTGAGATGGCTTAAGGGGCCCCACACATAAGCTCATGTGAACCTGTCTGCTAAGAGTTGCCAAGTTTATCCCCAAACCCCTCAGTGCCATTAGTTTCCCCTTACCCCGTGGGGACCTGTGATTATTGTCATTCAGGCACCATTGTCTAACAGCCCCATAAAAGTCTGAATCCCCACCTTTGTTTTTCACCCTGACAGGGTTACAGGGCCACTCGTCCTCTGGTGGGGACTCAGAGACCTTGGCCCCGTCCCTAATAGTATTTACTTATAGCAGGAAAGGAGAGGAGAGAGCACACAAGATCCAGCCCCTTGTCATGCGCTGATCTCCGTGGCTGGTGGGTCCACTCTGCAGATGCGGGTGATGTGACTGGCAGGCAGCCACCCCGCTTTGTGCTGCAGTGGAAGGACCCAACCCCCTTCCGGTGGGGTCTGAAATACAGAAAGCTGGGGGCAGGCCCAAGGGCCCCCTGCGCTTAAGCCGAACAAAGGAGCGACAGTGAGTCTGAAGCAGGGGAAGGCGTTCCTGCGAGAGGTCATAAGCCTGGCGATGGCACCCGTTGCGAGGACTCTGTCTCTTGGTGAGTAAGGAAGTGTTCTAGACCCCAGGCCCATTCCAATGTGGCCATGCAGGTCAGAAGCTGCTCATGACTGCCTTTCCCAGCATGGGATGAAAACAAATTGACTGAAGCTGGAAAGCATCAGTGAGCATCCCCCGGTACCCACCCTGACCTGGGCGATCCGGGTCGCTGCCAGTCCCCTCTCCAATGCCTTTAGGAGATCATTTCTTCTCTGGAGAAACTGAACCAGAGAGGCACTGAACTTCAGAACTCGAGGCACAACGAAGCTCAAAAATGAGGCAACAGACTGAAAATACGGATTAAGTTCAAGTCTATCGACTGGAGAAATTACATCAAGCTTATTCAGAACCCACTCCCCCAGGAGGAAGACTGGAGGACCCTCCTCTGGATAAACGGAATGGCCTTGGAGGAAAGACCCGTATCACTTATGTGTGGAGATTCCTCCAGAGAAAAAGGCGGCTTGCTGCCTCATTTCCTTCCAGGGAAGCTGACCAGTCGAAAGCTACGCTCGTGCACCCTGAGTTACTCCACGTTTTTAGCACATCGCCCAGATGGGAACAAGTAGCCAAGCACCTCCAGACATTCGGGGAAGCCACCGATATGAAATAGACCAAACCAAGAAGGAAAAACAAAAGGAATTCTGGTGAAACAACCATGCGTGGCACAGAAAAAAACATCACAAGAAACAAAAATCTAATTAAAATTAAAATCCTCATGTAGCTGAAGTAATATTTCATCCGTAAAATAGGAACAGGATGCTTCAAAAGAGTAACGAGTCGGAGAACAAGAGAGCAGTCTTGAAAATGAAAAGTATAGCAGTGTAATTTAAAATGTAATAGAAACTTAGATAAAGTTGAGGAAATCTTCTAGAAAGTGAAACAATAAGGTAGATAAAACTAGGAGAGAAGAAGATAAAATTAGAGAACCAATCCAGGAGATCTATCATCTCATTAATTTGACATCTAACAGGAACCGAGAAAACAGCAGGAAATTATACGAGAAAAAACTCTAGAACTTCGATGTGTGAGTTTCCAATTTGAAATGGTTTATGAGTGCCCAGAACAATCAATAACTGCCCCCACCCAACACACGCAAAAAGCATGTCGTTGTGAAATACCAGGACCCCACATCCGGGTAAGAAAATGATTCAAAAAGTTTCCGAAGAGAAAAAGAAAAGATCGCATACAAAGGACTAGAAATAAAAACGCCAGTATTCTCCTGAACGGAAACTTTGGAGGACTTCAGAAAATCCAGCAGAATTTTCAAAAACTGGATGAAAATTATTTTCACCCGAAAGTCTATACTTTGCCAAACAATGAATCAAGGGTTAAGGTAGAATATTGAC
>NW_011888846.1:2184510-2184905 GCF_000151845.1 Pteropus vampyrus | reverse complement strand
CCAGCAGAATTTTCAAAAACTGGATGAAAATTATTTTCACCCGAAAGTCTATACTTTGCCAAACAATGAATCAAGGGTTAAGGTAGAATATTGACTTTTTTTGAGAAATGCAAAGTCCTGACTTCGCAAGCATCCTTTCAGGGCAGAACCATGAAAGATAAAGACTTGAGATTCAGAAGCAGGACCGACCCAGGAAGACTGTGAAGGGAATTCCCCAAATGACAGCTGTCCTGCACGCCCGGAGAGCCATCAGTCCAGATTAGAGCAGGGCGACAGAGAGCTCCGAAAAGAAGGCCTCCAGGTGGAAGGGACGGGGCAAGAGAGAGGAGTAAATGACCTGATGGTTTTAACACTATGAAACTTCTGATTGAGAAGCTGTTGGAGGGTGAGGAAAG
>NW_011888846.1:2180711-2182924 GCF_000151845.1 Pteropus vampyrus | reverse complement strand
ACGGATACTATTAGTGGACCCATTTAATAGATAAGGTGATTCAGGCGTGGGGAGGGCCACTGATGTGCCCACCATCATTCAGCTAGGAGCTGGTGGAGCTGGATTTGAATGTAGATGATCGATCGAGAGCCCTGTATTGCATTTGTCCACAGACGCACACCATCGTTAGGCCTCAGATCCTGAATCTGGGGCTTGTTTTCTTCAGAAAACAGGCCTCTGAAGCCTGATTTCCAGTTATTGGTGCAGAGAGACAGGAAACGGGTTGGGTCTGCAGCCAGCACTTTGACCTTCAGAGAGTGGCTGGCTGGGCCCTGTTAGGACCACGTGGATTCACTTCCTACAAATTTGGACCCCACACAGGGAAGAGAAAGAATGTCAGCCTCAACATCCTGGTATTCAGAAATCCCAGGTGCTCTCCTCAGCTCTCCCCATGGGAAAGTCTTCCTTGGGGTAGGTTTCATAATGAGTTGAAAGGCAGCCTTCATTTCTCTATAAGAACATTAAACTCTTGTCAACTGATGGTCTATATTTAGCCACTAAAAATTACCTAACCTAAAGCAATTTACATGTCTGTGAATTTGGGTGTGATGCAATCATTATTAGCAAAGGGGAAGGCCACGGATTGGCACAGCTCACAGGTGGAAGGATTTCAAAAGGAAGTGAGAATTCTGAAGGCCGAGGCTTGGCCCACCACATTCCCAGACTGCGTGGGCTCCCAAAAGCACACAGAGTCCCACTGCTCCAGACACTGCAAGGAAAACCCGCCCACAGCTCTTCCAGCTCAGCTGTGCCCCAGGCCCCAGGACTTACCTTTAGGGGTCCCTATTGTTCTTTATTTTCGCTCCTAGCAGCTCTGTGCTTTGGGGTCGGCCTTGGGCAGCCGCTCAGAGACAGCTGAGCCACAAGCATTGTCCCTGAGCCTCTGAGCAAACTTATGGAGTGTGTAGACTTTCCCACTTAATCCCCGAAGGTAGAACACTGACTAGTCTAAAAGGTTACATCATTTGCCCAAGGTCACACAATGAATAAGTGGGGGAGCTAGGATTTGAACCCAAGGCACATGTGGCATCAGGACACCAGCTAGAGCAGGCCTCCCTAAGCCCTCAGCTTCATGGGGCACCAGTGAGAGCTTCGCGGGGCTTGCTGGAAGCAGCAGGAATGACATTTGAAGAAAAACTAGAGGACAGAACTGGATAGCCACCGCGCAGGGCCTCCCTGGGAGCAGAGGGTCTGGACCTTCGGGAAGGCACATGACTCAGGGCACGGGGCTGCCCATTTGCAGCATGGGAAGTAAGCCCTGAGCCAGCCCACCCCCAACATCTATGGGGCCTGGGCAGAAGGACAGATGGAGGCCACAGATTATATGTCTAAATATTTAAAGTGTTTTACAGTTATCGATCAAGCTAACAAACTGTTAAAAACATGTTCTCCCCTTCTACCTTGGCATATGAACCGTCATGACGACCCGGGAGGCCAGGTCTGGACTTAGAATTCTTGCACTCTGAGTTCTGTGTTTGAGGGAGGAGGTGCGGGGAAAGCGGGCCCGGCCCATGGCCCACCCCTTCTCTTCTCAGGCCCTGCTCTGTCATCCCCTTTGTGTGTGGACACGGGGCCTGCACATTCAGGCTCTGTCCGTGCCTCTTACGGTGACCCCAGGGAAGAGGTCCTGCAGGCAGATTTGTGGCTGGGAATTCCACAGTCCCAGGCTGTGGGCTTTTCCCTGGGCCCCAGGGGTCTGTGCCCTGGGGCGAGGGCCACCTCCAGAGCAGAGCCTTCTGAGGCAAGAGGCCCCTGCAATCTTGGTCTAAGGAAATTGTTGCTTCTGCGTCTTTATTGTGAAACTTCGAGCACATTAACTAACTTCTCTGTGCCTTGTTTGCCACGTTTGTAAAATGAAGACAATTTCAATAAAAAAAACGACTGAGGAATTAGTGAGCTTATTCACTATGGATAAACTACTCAGAACAGTGCTTGGCAATAGTGTTATGTACGTGCTGTCAGTGTAGTGCAGTTATTATTCAGACTTAGTCAGGCATCTTCAAAGCTGTTCCCAGATTGAATCCTGGTGCGGGGAACTAATTTATTAAATTAAATTTATTGGGGTGACATTGGTTAATAAAATTATGTGGGTTTCAAGTGTACAATTCAATAATACATCATGTGTAAAAAGAAATTTCTTTACTGGTGATGAGTAAGAGCTGTTCCTGGCAGCC
>NW_011888846.1:2175230-2179444 GCF_000151845.1 Pteropus vampyrus | reverse complement strand
TGGGGCGAAGGAGGGCAAGGACAGTGGTGTGGCAGGCCTAACAGCAGACCCCAAATGTGCACACCCCATCCACGGAGTCCGTGAGTACCTTACCTGGTGTGGCAAAAGGGACTTTGTAGATGCAATTAATGTTGAGAGAGAGAGAGAGAGAGAGAGAGAGAGAGAGAGAGAGAGATTATCCTGGATTATCTGGGTGGGCCCAATTTTACCACTGGAGTCTTAAAAATGGAAAAGGGATGTAGAAGAAAGGGCTTTGAATGTGCAGGAGCCAAGGAACACGGGGGCCTCCAGAAGCTGGGAATGACCCTCTGCTGACACTTAGCGAAGACAAAGGACCTCAGTCCTACAACCGCAAGGACTGAATTCTGCCCACAACCTGAATGAGCATGGGAGCAAATTCTCCACTAAAACTTCAAGAAGGGAACACAGCACTGCTGACACCTGATTTTAGCCAGTGAGACCTGTGTTGAACTTCTGACCTGTAGAACTGTAAAATAACACGTGTGCAATGTTTTCAGACACTAAGTTTGTGATCATTTGTTACTGCAGCCATAGAAAATGAATTCGTGTGGTTTAAACTAAAAGCCAAGAGAAGAAAGTGTTTCAAGAAAGAGGGGGCCATCGGCTGCGTCAGAGGCCATGTGAGGGTGAGTAAGAGGAGGACAGGTGTGGGCCCTGGGTGGGGCAACCTGGAGCTAGTTGTTAACCCTGGCAGAGGTGTCAGAGGAGCGGTGAGGTCAGAGCCAGACTGGGGTGGGTTGAGGACCGAAGGGCAGGGTGAGGAAGTGGCAGCAGTGAATACAGACGTCTCTGTCGTAAAGTTTGGTTGTGAAGAGAAGGGGCAGGAAATTGTGCCACATCTGGGGAAGGGTGGACTTTCATCCAGGAGTTTTATTGGTTTTAGTGGGAGCCAGAGAGCGTGTTTATCCGATGAAGGAATCGATCCAGTAGAGAGGAATGGGGCATGGAGGGGGAACGGGTGCTGGGCTGGGGAGGATCAGGAGCAAAGTCCTGGAGTGGCGAGAGAGGCCTGGCCCAGAGCTCAAGTGGAAGGGTTGGCGTTGATAGGAGGGAGGAGCTGGAAGGAGCATGATGAGCACAGGTGCAAGGGTGGGGGGGGGTGTAGTTTGATGGTAGGAGGAAAAGGGGTTCCCATCTGATGGCTTCTGCCTCAAAATGACTAGAGTGAGGTCTCGTGTGAGGGTACGGGGGTGTTGGAGGCTCAAGGAGAGAGAAAAAGATATGAAATGGTTTGTCTTGGAGCCACGTGATTACAGAAAGCAGAGCAGCATTGCACCGGGAGGAAGTGGCCTTTGCGGGCTCTGTCTTCTCCCCTGGCGCCGGGGCTGTGAGTGCTCCATTGGGCCCAGTTTGGGCTCTGGGGTATGTTACTTGCCAGACATATAACCGGAGCAACTCTTAGCCTGCCTGAGCCTCAGTTTCTCAGCCCCATCATTCTAATCCTTTTACCAAAGGAGACAGCACGGGCCAAAGTCATTTCACTTTAAATAATTATCTTGTCCTTGTGTGCGTGCGGTGTGTAATGGGGGTGCAGGTGCGGGTAAAGGGGCCGGGGGGGGTGTGGTACCTACTCCCTTTGCATACAGAGTTCTCATATACCCACAGTCCCCCACACATGCATCTCCCACTCTCAACCCGGGAACTAGGGAAGCTCTACGTGAACGTAGGGTTCTGCCCCAAATGTCCCTTTCACGGGTGTCCCTTGTCCCTTCTGACTTCTAAGGCCTCGAAGGGCCTGGTTAGGGAACCTGGACTGGGTACAGTGCTCTCCACCTGCCAGCCTCCTCTAAGCTGCCTTTTGTCTTAGAAGCCAACTTTTAGGGACTATGATCAGGGCCCCCTCCCGCTCTGGCTTTGATGGGGTTTGGCCAATGGGAGGCACTGGCAGGACATCAGAGGGGGGAGGAGACAGAGGTGAAAGTGAGACGTTCCTGGTGCCTCCCTGCTCCCTGTGTTCCTGGCAGTGGCGACATTTTGCGGTGGCAGCTCCAGCTGGGTGGCCTCTCTCCTGGACTCCGGCTGCCACCGGTTATCACAGAGGCCCCTCCCCTGCCTCCTCCAATGGAGGAGTGCAGAAAGGTGCTAGGGACCTCACACCTCTTATCAGTTCTCCTTACCACACGCACCGTGGTAAACAGTCCTTCCAGTAAACCCTCCCCCGCCCCCAAACCCGTTGACTCTGCCTTCTCTTTCCCGCTGTGCCTAACAGATACAGACTCTGCCTACCTCTCTTCCGACCGTCAGAACTGGTATTCGTACCCACCTCAGCTACGGAAAGGTGCATCAGGGAACCCAGAGGAGAGTTTTAAAGGGTCTAAGCAAAGGTCCCTTCTCTGTTGCTGGGCACTTGCCTTCCAGCTGCACACCTCTCTGGTCCTCAGTGCAAATGAGTAAGTGGCAAGTCATCTAATGCTACTGATGACATGTTTTACCAAACACTATTCTGTCGTTCATGATAATTATCTGTATTTGTGCCTAAGCTGCATTCCTCTGGCCATCTGTCTTGTTTTTGGTGGACAGCTCCTCAGTTCCCTCTGTTATTCATGCATAACACATGCGTGAGTCACAAGCGGGAAAGTCTACAGGGCTCCTTCTACCTCAGTCTCGTCTCGTCACCTATAAAAATGGGATAATGATACCATCAACTTCATAGAGCTGGTGTGAGGATTCAATGAGTAATATCTGTAAGTGCTTAGAACAGCAGGTGCAAAGTATCGGCTAATACTATTATTCTTCTTTGATCCATCTTGGCTCACTTTCCTATAGCTTGCATGTAGGAAGGGGAGCAGGAATTCCTCAGTCCCCCCACTTTCAATGCTTCCCTCAGCACCCGTTCCCCCTCCATGCCCCATTCCTAAGTAGATTTCCTTCTGGAAGGGCCAGAAGGGCAAGTTGTGATTCTTATGTTTTCTACCCTCAGGTCTAAACCAGTGGTTTTGAGATGGTGGCCTGGGGAGCCCTGGGGTGCCCAAGAAGCCCCAAAAGGCACAGAGAGTGGGTATTGCTCTAGGTCACACTCTTCGGCTTGCTTTTATCTGTTTCAGCTTCCTGTCAAGATTCTGTTGGAACAAAGGCTTCCGAGACTTTAAAAAGTTGAAAATCCTTTTTCAGAGACATTGATGCCCCAGATTTTACAGATCTTGGTCTTAATTTCTTTGGCCCCATTGCCAAGAAACATTCTCTATTTTATTCAAATAGTTTGTATCCTTTTCCATTTCTGATGCTCTGAAACAGATTATGTGCACAAGCGAATCTTTGTGTCCTCCCCTGGGGTGTCTTCCCAGGTCTGTGCGTTCAGCATGCATTGCCTCCTTAATCCTCAGGCCCCTGGGGAAGCTAACGACCATGGCTGTTTAACAGTGGGGACATCTGAAGGCACTTGACTTTTACTGGCACCTGATCCAGCCTCTGGAGTACTTCTAATCCCTAAAATTCAAGGTTGCTAGGGAGTCATCTATGCTGCCGACCCTGGGCCAGGCCTGGTCCCTGTGGCGAGTAAGAATGAGGGACGTGGAGTAGCAGAAGCTATACAGGGCTGACTCCCAGGGAGGAGCAGCCAGTGTCTGGAGTTGGCTAGGGGAGTGGGGAGGTAGGAACACTCCAACTGGTCACCGGATCATGTCTTTATGCAGTTCGAGACATTGGGTACAGAGAATATGGACATACGAAGGCAGCAAAAGCCAACCTCCAGATCTCTCCCTGGAATGCCCTTATCCCAGACTGTCACCAGCCTTCCTCCCATACTTCATTTGGGTCTTTGGCTCAAGTGTTACCTCATTAGAACTGCCTTGAGACTAGACAAGAGAAACACCCCTCCCTCAAGTTCTGAGCTCGCTAGTCCCCTTCCAGACATGCCCTTTTCCACAGAGCAAGAAGCCCATGGGCCAAGGGGATGCGAGGATGCGCCCGCCCAAAGCTCTTACTCCTCACTCCTTCTTAGATCATGCGACAGCACCCACGTCCCCAGGACTCACTGCCCCAATAGCACCAGCTTCCGGAGACTGCCTCAGCTTTTCCCAAAGCCTACCCTCTTGAGGATCCAAAGAGTGGCTATTTGCAGGAGGTGTGGATGGGCCTCAGGTGTGCAGACGGGGATGTTACAGGTGAGGCCAAGGCCCCTTGAAGTGTAGGATAGAGCTGGAGCGCAGAGTAGTAGGACAGTCGAGGGTCAGGGACCAGTTACCGCCCAAGCC
>NW_011888846.1:2159055-2173320 GCF_000151845.1 Pteropus vampyrus | reverse complement strand
GGCGCGGTGCTGGACTCCCGCAGCGCCTGGGCCGTGGAGTTCTTCGCCTCCTGGTGCGGACACTGCATTGCGTTCGCCCCGACGTGGAAGGCGCTGGCCGACGACGTCAAAGGTGAGAGGCCGGGGGCAGGAGGGAGGGCCGGCTCCCCTCCCCACCCGCGCTGCTTCCCCCGGCCCATCACCTCCGCCCACCTCTTCCTCTCTGCCCCTCCCACTTCCCCCGGTTTCACGTCCCTCAACTCCATTTTTGCTCGCGCCCCTCCCTGTCTTTTTCCCCTTGGCCCTGGTCCCGAGCTCCTCTCCCCTTCTCGCGGCCTGGCCCCCCCGACCTGCCCTGCTTTCCCTGTCGGTCCTCTGCCGGCTTACTGCCTACATCCCCGCGACGAGTCGCCTTTGTTCTTTCTCGGCTGACAGCTTAGCTCCAGTCCAGCCTTGTGGCAGTTCCCTTCCTCTGGCTCAGGGACGTGTGTCGCCTTCCTGCCAGGTCTCCCAGCTGCTGTGGGATCAGTGCTGGGGAGAACAGCAATTAACATTCATTCTGCCACCCCCCCCCCAGCCCCGCGGCTAGTTGCCCCGAGCGTGTACATTGAGTTCCGTTCGCAGCTTTATCTTCGAGGAAGAGTTTTTCCTAGTTCCAGGCCTCTCCCCACCTGCTGCCTCCAGCTCCTTAGCTTCTGGGCCACATCCCTCTCTCTTCCCCTCGTCCATCCCTCTCAGGCCCTTCTGTTTCAACCCGGGTGAACCCAGAAGCCTGACTGACTGCAGCCTCCTGCTGTGCGTCCAGCCCCTGCTCCAGAATCCTATTCGGTGACCTGGCCACTCTAACCATATTGCCTTGACTCTAAAGAGACCGGCCAGTTGGGAGACACACCATTCATTTACGAACAGCCTGAGGGGTAGAAGGATAAGACTACTAAATGCAGTGATCGAAAGATGTACTTACTCCCTTACAGAAATGTTAAAATGCTTGAAAAGTTCAGACTTAGAGTTGAGGAAATAGGGTAACAATAGTAATCAACATTGACTGAGTGCTTTCTATATGTCAGACACCCTCCTGGGTAAGTACTTGACATACGTACGTTATCTCAGAGTTTCCTTTCCACAATTTAAAGATCCCTGTGGGGGTGCACATCTGCCTAGCCCAGGTGGTGGGTGTTTAGGGGGCAGGGGTGGCTTAGTGATTTGCTTCTGATTTGCTGTCTCTGCATGGAGCCGCTTCCTGATTGTGTGTTGGGGCCCTAGCGGGGTTCCTGATCTGCAATGGTCACTGAAGGAGGACGGTGGGTATCTTAGGAAATAGATCTCTGTCTGGAGAGGGGAGAAATGCGATTGTTCCCCTGCTGTGCTGCTGGTTTTCTTGATAAACTCAGCAGTTTGTGGTAGAGTAGAACATTCGAGGATGTTGGTTTTGAAACCCAGGCTACCTCTTCCTTGAGTAGCTTGTGCAAGGGTTACCCAGGTGGCTAGATGGAAAGATACATCCATCTGTTAGCCAGATGGTCCTGGAAAGTTATTTTTAAACAAAACCGATAAGCCATTTTCTCTCCAGTTTACATGCAGACATTTGTCTGCATGCCTCTCGGGTCCCGTCAGCTGAGTGTGCCATTTCTCAGTAGCTCTTCACACTAGTTCAGTGATATCAACACACCTGATCAGGGCAGGAGGGAGGAAGAATGTCGAATGTGGAATTGGAACATATAAGGGGGCATCAGGTATTCAGGGGACATTGTGGGTCTGAACATCGTAAAAATCTGTCATCGATCTCTACTTGGAGGCTGTAAGAGGTCTTTAGTGGCCACAGATGGACTCCACCGAGGAGATGCCTATAGCTTGAGAGTGCTGGAGGGAAGGCTTAGCTTCCAGCTGACTCATGTGTTTGGCCTCTTGCAACCCAGAGTTTTCCAGTGAATTGCACAGCCAGATACTGACCCAGCCTACTCCTGGATGAGGGCTGCCACTTCCAAAAGGGATCTCTTTCCCAGTGCACGGAGTGATAATCTTTCCCTAAAAAAAGAAAGAGCAAAACTTAACCTCAGAAAGGCAAATGGGAAGTGAGAGAGTTAGGTGGCAATCGGAAGTCTCCCCTGAACAGTGGGGGTGAGTCAGCCCCCTGAGCAGGACCATGTCCTTTGAGGGCACTGGCCGAACGTGGTGTCGGCCTGCAGGGAGGAAGAATGATCCCACACCAGAAGGAGGGGATGCTTTCCGGTGAGGCCCTGCTGAGAAGCCAGCTTGCTCTCCTGTTATCTCTGTTCTGAGGTTCCTTGAGAAAGTTTGGTTGTGGGCCAGCAAAGAGCGGCTCTTACATCTTCCGGGTCATTGGAGTGTGGCCCCTGGCCACTGCTTTCTGCCGATGGTATAAGTAGCTTGGTCAGGAGCAGCAAGAGTAAGGAAGGTCATAGGGGGAAAGATGAATTTTGCAACCCTGCCCAGCTGGCCTCAGGCATTTAATCTGACCGGCTAGGGCTCATTTCTTCAGTGACTTGTGGGCTAGGTTCTCTGGGGCAGTGGTTGCCGTGGAGCAGAGCCCTTTTTTTCTAAGGACCTATTTCATCTCTTTCTATTCTGGAGCAGCCCTTACTGCCTCATCGTATGTTGGGGAGATCGATTGTGTTCATTTTAGACCTTCATTACTCTTCACCAGCTAATCAATCAGTAAATATTTGTTGAGTGACCTCTGTGTGCAAAGCATTGTTTACATTGCAGTTGGGGGCAGTGAGCTACACACAGCAGGAAAACTGGCAACAGGAAGAAGCTGTGTTTGAAAAGAGCCAGAGGAGTGGCTCAGTCATTTCTTGTAGGAATTTGGGGAAAGGGAAAGTCACACGGGGCTGTTTGGTCACCGGAGGCCTTTGAGCAGTTATTTATTATACACTCGCCCTATGCCAGGCACTTTGCGAAGGCCTTTACGGAACACTATCATATATAATCTTTGGGCGAAAATAATCTGAGCAGTAGATATTGTCTCTCTCTTTTTTTTAACAGACAAGTAACTTGCCCGAGGTTATACAGATTCTAGAGGATTCTGAAACCAGCTCCTTCTGGCTCTCCGGGCAGGTAGAGAGGTGGACGGAGGAGGAAGCGTACAGCAGGTGGGAAAATGACCCGTGCAGAGCCATGGAGCTGAGATTTGCAGGTCGTGGGTGTCCGAGTGGCAGGGAGCTGTGTTGGTTTGGCTCCCTTTCTCTTCCAGACCGTAGATCACCTTTCCTCCTCATACCCCCGCGATGCCTCGTGCTGAGCCTGGCTCGGTGTAGGAGCCCACAGAATACTCATGAACGCCAATGGCATGAGCCTCACAGGACTCATAAAGGAACGTGCGTGACCGAGCCTTCTGCTGGTGCTGTGGCTCCTCTTGACTCAGACCTAGCGTGTCAGCCAGATGTGAGGGATAGGGGAGGTATTTTGTCCATCTCATGACCTCAGTGCCCGTAAGCCTGCAACATGGAGGAAGGGACAAGGTGGTGACGAGGTCTGACTCCCTGTATCAGGACAGTTCCCGGAGACTCTGGGGGGACCCTAGTTCTGACCCTTCTACCTGACTGGCACTTGCTAGGTTGGAAGGGTCTGGCCTCTGCCTGAATAGAGGCCCAGACTTGCTCTACGCCCAGGGGCCTTGCGGCCATCTTTCTTGCCAAGCGTGCCATCTAGCACTTGCACAGTTGTCAGAGCTGCAGAGGACATGAGAGACCATCCATCCTGGCCCTTGTTTGACCATGAGGAAACTGAAGCCCAGAGCTCATGGTGCTCCAGCGGGTTCCAGCTGTGAGCAAGTCTGTGCCTCTGGGCCCACTGCCCCTTCTTGGACTTCTGAGAGGGGGCAGGGGCACTGCTTGGGACCCCAGAGTAGCCCCCTCACCCCCTCGCCCCAGGGCGTCCCCTCAGCCACCACCCTCAAGTCCGCAGCTGTGCTGGACACTCACCTCCCCACCCTTCCCGTCTCCATTTGCTCATTTACTCTGTTGTGAGTAGAGAAATTCCTTTGCCAGGGCAGTAATTACACCAGGAAATGTTTTTCTCGCCAAGAGCCTGGCTGGACTGATACCGCTGACCCTTTTGCTGTCCGTTGTTTATGTCACCTGACACTTCGGAAAGCCTCTCTCACGGTTCTGACAGCCCCACACTTCGCCTCGGGGGTGGAGTACCCAGATAAGGGTCCTCTCTGTTTCTGTCCTGCTACTAGAGTGATGAATAGTCAGGCCCGCAGTGATTCGTGCAAACCAGACCTTTATGTCATTACGGCTCATTAAGGTATTGACATTGATATTCCTGAGAAGCATTCCTCAGCTGGGACTCTCCCAGCACCTGACTGGCCCCAGCCTCTCCCTCCAGCTGGGCTTGTGGTGGATAGGAAGAGGCCCTGGCTCCGTTTCTTGGAGGGGAACCTGGCATAAATAAAGAGAAGGAGCGAACGACCTCCTAGGAGCCAGGGGCCGAGCATTCCCAGACATCACCTTTCCTCGTGTCCCCCACTTCTAACACCCCACCCTCCCTGAGGTCCCTGGTTGGGAAGCCAGCAGAGCGACTCTCTGTTCTGTCCTGGGCCCCCTTGAGACCAGCGGAGAGGCCCAGGTTCTGGGTTCAGATGTCACCACCGATTGGTTGCGCACCGTGGGTACAGTGTTCTGATCTGTTTTACAGGGGAGGAAAGCTCATCTCGAGATGAGTCCCTGGCTTTCCTTATGGGGTGGTAGTTGCGAGCCTGGGTCGATGGTGTAATTCGGTAGTCACTGAGCACCTGCTGGTGTGCTGGATAATGGGGAAGCTAGATCACTGAGGCACACGGTCAACTCTCCGGCTATGGAGTTCGTCCTCGCTGAGTGAGATCTGGGTCTGTGATACCGGCCGCTATGAGTTACAGAGAATGGTATGGAGGTGGAAGATGTAGCTGTTTCTGCCGTCCTGTCCCTCATGGGGAAGGTTGTGATTGCAGCAAATATAAAATACCGAGGTAGCGTCCTGACCGGCGAGGTGAGCCTGGGAGTCCTTGGACATCTTGGAGGCCTCTCAGTCCCTGTCTTCGTTTGTGGGGAATGACACCCACCTCCAGTGGTCACCTAGAGTGTGTCATGGTGCTCACTGAACACTGGCTTTTTCTTCTGTCCCCTGCCTGTTCCTTCAGAGTCTGTGTTCCCCAGGGGGCAGCAGGCACTGACTCTGGCCGGAGGGGTGGTGGCCTACGCTCTCAGAGAGGAGACAAGCAGTTGACGCCTGTGGTCCTTGGTCACCTTGCCAGGGGCCACCACTGGTGGAAGGATGACTCACTGACTCCTGAGGGCAGCTGGGCCTCTCCTGTCATCTCCCTGAACAAAGTGACCAGAGCCGATACAGAGCAGAAGGAGCCAAGCTTAGAGGGTGTCAGATGGCTGCAGGGGGTGACCTGTGTTTCCTGCCCTCCCCTGGGCCTGGCTTGGTTGGGGAAGGAGCCACAGGAAGGAGGCCTGGGTGCTCTTCCCTGTGGTCCAGGGCAAAACCCTGTACCTGGGCAGGGCTTCTCTCTTGCGTCCCCAGGCGACTGGCCTCAACCCCGCCCCCTACCTGGACCCGAGGATACACTGAGCCTGAGAGTAGATGTTCCAGAACCGGAGCTGCTGAGGGCCAGCTCCCGGCCTGGGTCGGTGGTATAATTCGGTAGTCACTGAGCACCTGCTGGTGTGCTGGATAATGGGGAAGCGAGGCAGTGAGGATGCAAAAATGAACAGGCATTCAGGGCTGGACAGACTCGTAACTGTGAGTAGAGACATAGGCAGACCTCTGAGTCTTGAGCTCGTAAGGCAGCTTTTCCCGGGGGGAAAAATCACGTTCAAACCGAGTTGCTCCTGACAAGTAGGGGCTTAGGGGGAAGGGAAGGGTGGCCGTGGGAGTGGGCCGGAGACGTGAGAGAGCAAGCACTGTGCTTTCAGGGAAGGAGAAGAGCCTCAGCCTCCTTGCAGCAGAGGGGGCCGAGTGGGCGGGCAGGGGCCAGATCGAGGATGGCCTCGTGGCTGTAGATTTTCTTCTCAAGGCAGTGGGAGCCACCAGAGAATATTGAGTAGAGACCGACATAATGGCGGCCGCAGGTAGGAAGGGTCACTTGGTGGCTGGGGGGCCCGTGAGGGAGGCTCACTAGGTGCGGAGGGCAGGTTAGAAGTGAGGTGAGTAAGGAGCCTAGGATGGGGGGGCGGGGAGACTTGGGAGGGAGGGTGGGCAGGATTGTGGATCTGTGTGGGCGAGCTGCTCGACTCTGCCCCTACCAGCTCTGGGGTTGCGGGTGACAGGGTAGAGCAGAGTGCACAGGAGAGCAGGAGGGCCACCGTCCCGAACCTGGCACGGAGCAGACCCCGAGCACAGCCGCAGTTCGAGCAGGCTGCTTTGCAAGTGAAATTTAAAGCCAAAAGATGCACGGCAGCCTGCAGGGATTTGGATAAACTCAGACTGCCGCCGTCGTGTGCTAGGGGAGTCCAGAGAGCTCCCCAAAAGGCATTTGGTGAGACGGGGTTTGGGGAAGTTGGGGAAATGGCATGTTAGCATGTGACCCACCCGTCTCTGCTGAACACTTCGGTCCACTTCCTATCCCCTCTTCTGCCCTCTTTCACCCCACTCACTCCTTCCTTCCAGGATTCCAGAAGCTTCAGTGCTGAGAGTGGAAGGGGGTGGGGAGGGACCAGGAGGAGGGAGTGCTGCCTCAGGCCTGCCTCACAGTCCCAGGCCCCCTCCCTTGTGTCACTCCGGAAGGACCAGCTTAGTTGGTCTGAGCCTTGCCTTTGAGGGATAGGTTGGGGGGGAGGGTTCCCCAGGAGGTGTCCTGCCTCTTCTTGCATCTGTCTCACGGAAGTGAGGGTACCACTCCTTCCTTGAGGAAATGAGGGTACCACTCCTTCCTTGGACATAAAGTGATTTGGGGAGCTCTGACGCCTTCTGAAATAATGGTTTTTCAGACATCATAAGGAACAGGTTTGGGGGGAGGTAAGAGGTCCTGGCAAAGCCACGATTCTCAGGGATGTTATTCGGATATTAGTATTCTGTACTTAATGGGTGCTGGGTGGGCTAAATCCCCCTCTGCCCCCCACCCCATCCTGTGCTCTGGATGGGAGGTATAGGGTGCTGTGTGGAGCAAGCATGCCGCCAGGCAGGCTTCTTCGTTCACTCATGCGCCCAGAAAAGCCAGTGGCTCCCGGGAGCTGTGGGAGTCAGCCCAGACCCTCCAGGCGAGCGCTCACACTGGCCCTGCCTGCCTCCCAGCAGGTGATCTCCCTGGTCATCTGGCCTCTGTCACAGCCCCTTGCGGCCTGCTGCTTCTCCGCTCCTTGAGTTGCTCACCCGGTGCCCTGTCAACTCGGCTGACCGTCAAGGGTCCACTCGGTTTCCCCCTTTGCCGCCAGGCCCACGCGTCGTCCCTCAGGCTGGGCTCTCTTGTGTGCGGACTCCTTCAGTGCTCTGTGCCACATGGCACCAGGCCATCGCCACCTCACCAGTCCTGTGGTTTCACGTCGTATATCGCGCCTTCCAAGATGGAGCAGCCTCATAGTAACGTGGAACTCTGGGGGATGTTCAAGGGGCACCTTGACCTTGAATCAGAGCTCAGGAGGCCTGCCTGGTAGATGAATTTGTTTTCCATCTCCCAGATCCTGGGCTGCGGCCCAGAATGGTGCCATTGTTCTCTCTGCCAATAAGTTACAGCACAGGGAGGACTTGCAACCTGGGGCCTGATGTCGGGAGCTGTCATTTCCTTCCTGGCCTTGGGGCTCTTCCCCTGTGGCTACTAGATTCCAGGCGCCCCTGGATTTCCTGGCTCCATCTCTGGCTGGGGAGCCAGTCCCTGACACCCTATGTCCCACTCACCCAAGCTGGGCTGACTGCCAGGACCTCTGACTGCAGAAACTGTCACTGAGGGTCCCCTGGGAGGTCCCACACCTCCTGAGGCATGCTCTCCACCCCTCCGGAACCAATCTTCCCCAGAGGGGAGCAGGGACAGAGGCGATACCAGGGCTTTTCCTTGGAGGGCCAGGCCATCTCCCACCTTTCTTCAGCCCCTCCAGTCCCGCGCCCCACAACGAGAGGGAGCACAGATGCCATTCCGAGACAGCATTGCTTGTGCTATTTAGCTGTGTCCTAAGCACGACTAAAGGCCGACGAGCCAGGCTATGTCAGAGGTCCTTTTCTGAGGAAGGGGGGACTTTTCCATAAGAGCTGTGGAGTCGGTGGGGTGGGGTATTGCATGGGGGCGGGGACAGGCAGACGTGCCAGCCCCTCTTCCTTACCCCCGTTTTTCTGTCCTTTCAGACTGGAGGCCGGCGCTGAATCTCGCTGCCCTGGACTGTGCTGACGAGACCAACAGTGCAGTGTGCAGAGACTTCAACATCCCCGGCTTCCCGACCGTGAGGGTGCGTGACAGGAGGGGCGGGCGGGCCTGGGGGCCGGGGCCGCCGCCACGGGCGTCCCTGGGATCCGCCCAGCTCTGCGGGCTCCTCTCATGCGCTTGGGCTGCATCCATTTGGATCCCAGCCCCTGGAGCACTGTCCCTGTGCTCGGTGAGACACACCTGTTACAGAGGCAGAAAGAGACATGAACTGGGAGGCAGAGAAGAAAGAGGTTCCTTCCGTCTGGAAGTTCTCCCCTTTATGAGGGCAGCGGGCTGTGTGGGGATTTGTCACGATGGGCAGATTTCAGCTGTGACGAGATAGACGGTCACCCGGGCTGGTGAAAGCTCCCAGCTCCCAGGTGCCTCTTCCCAATTCCTCTCCCTCCCGACAGCCTAGCCTTCATGGTCTGATCTAACCCTTGTAAAACCAGGGTTCAGGCTCTGACCTGCCCACAGCAGGATCAGACTCAGGGGCCCAACAGTCCCCCAGAAAAAGACCCCAGAGACACTGGCAAGTCTCGTCCTCATCAACCAAGTGCCTGGAACCCAAGTAGCTCAGAAGCAACCTGTCAGGACAGCCTCACCCCATGGTCGGAATGCCACACCGCCTCAGGTGGCAGGGATCCCGGTCACGTCAGGAGAGGTGGCACACCCAGCAAGGAAGGCTCCTTCGCCCCAGCCTTGCTGGAAGCAGCAAAGGCCTCGCCTGCCAGCCTGCCCACCCATGGCTTATCCAGAGCTGAATTAACATCCGAACAACTTCCAGGCTCTCATATAGGAGGCCGGGGAAGCCCAGGGTGGCCAGGCCGCGCAGCTCTGCTTAGCGTGCTCCCGGGGCACAGGCTGAGCATTCGAATCGGCAGCTCCTAACTCCAGCTCCAAATAACTAGCCCCCCCTTACCAGAATGGCATCTGGAAAAGTAGGTTCCTCCATAGCCATGAAGAATGGTCAGGAAATGCCTTGAAGCCAAAAGGCCAAGCATGGTCTCCGGAGCAAAATATCTCTGAGCTTAGGGGCTTCAGGTCCCAAGCAGAACCATCAGTCTAATTACTCCAGGAGGATTCACCCCGAAAGCCAGGCCCCAGCCCCAACAGCATCCAGCTCTGACTCCATGCGACCTTTCCGTTCTTCCTGCCCAAGGCTGCCCTGCTGGGTTCAGCGTGCCCTTCTGTGCTCCCCTCTCTACTTGGGCTGAGGTCCCGGACCCAGGCCCCAGGGTCAGTGGAAGCCAGGCTGGCTGGGGGACAGTGTGGTGAGCCAGCACCTCCTGCCACATCCTTTAGAGGGGGCGGCCCCTGGTTGGGCAAGGCCGGTCATCTGTCCATTTCTTAAGAGCCTCAGAGAGGTTGCTTATCAGTCATTCCTTTCAGGTTAAAAGACCTCCATGGCAGGGCTGCTGCCCTATCCTCGGGCCCCAAACCTTGTACTTGGAATTTTTTGGATTCCTTTTCCGGGGGGGGGTTGGGGTTGGGCGTGGTTGGGGTTCCTTGGTTGGGGGTCCCAGTGTGGCAGCAGCCGTCCCGGTTCGCAGGCTGACGTTTCTCCCAGTGGGGACTCAGCACAGAGCTCTAGCCACTGCTGCACTGCTGGCCTCTGGGACAGGGATTGGCCTTGGTATGTGGCCGGCCAGGACATGCCGCAGGCTTCCGTGGGGCCTGGCACCTGGGGCTTTCTGTTTCTGCCTGGGGAGAGGCTGGGGCTCCGTGGGCGTGAAGGAGGCGGCCCAGGCAGCCAGGACACAGAAGCTCCTCGGTGCCTGCCTGGGTCACGCAGCACACGCAGCCCGAGTGCCTCAGGTGATTAATCACCTCTCGGAGCGCCCAGCTGGCTGTGGGAGGGCCCGGGAGGGCCCTGAGCTGGTCTCGACCTTCCCCAGTCTCTGTGTGGGCAGCACTTGGTTGGGCCAGGCCGATTGTCGTCTGTCCCTTTCTTAAGAGCCCCAGAGACTAGTGCTGTGACCTCCCGCCTCCCGCAAGGAGCCTGCAATCCAGTTTCAGCAGGGAGAGCACTCGGCGCCCTGTCTTGGGGACTCATGTCCAGGGAACTCGTGGTTCAAGCTCTTGCGGGGTCTCTGCTCTGAGGCCTGACGCAGACGCTTCCAAACCCTGTTCGTATGACCTACAGTAAGGCGCGTACATCTACGGTGAGATCCAGAAGTTGGTTTGTATCCGTTATCCCTAAAACAAAAGCTCCATAAAACAATATTCTTCCTAAGTGCCATACACACTGATATTTTCTCTTCTATTCATAAGAAAAATATTAGCTGTGAGTCACTAAACTGATTTTATGACTTACTACTAGGTTGCTTCTGGTGTTTGGAGAACACTACTCAGGTTCGAGATGTGCAGAGATTCCAGCCCATGGAGAGCCGGGGGTGCCCGTGGGCAGCGTGGCCGGGCGCCCTAGAAAGCAGAGCAGACCCTAGAGGCCGGCCTGGCTGCCAGAGAGAGCCCCGTTGCCTGTCTGCTGCCACCTGGGGCCTGGAGCCTGTCCTCGCTCCTACCAGTAAAGGCCGTGAGAGCATTAAGAGAAGGTCACGTGTCGAACAGGGGGAAGAGAGAGTGTTGCAGGTGTGATGGGGACAGGCCCACACAAGAGTCTGGCCACCCCCAGTGGCACATGTCATTGTCCCTTTCCTCATGTCATTGTCCCTTTCCTCCGCCTCCTGCCCTTTGTCACCATGAGGAAACAGTGAGCCTCCACCCGCCCAGCCTGTTTAGCAAACGCCTGGCTCTGCAGGGTGAGCCAGCTGTGTCAGGTCCTCATCGGACGGGAACTGGAGCTCAGCTGGGAGGAAACAATCGCAGGGCAGGGACCGGTGTGCAGCAGGTTCTGCGTGGTGCTTGGGCGCGTAGAGGCTGGGACTTCTGGGGGAAGGGCTTTGCTGTGGGCCACAGGGGTGCCCCTCAGTGGGAAATGGACCAGGATCCAAAGGCCTGGATGGGATCAAGATGACAGGAATCAGCAGCATTAGGGGGAAGCGGGGAGGATGCTGAGGCGATAAATGACATGGGTTCAAATCCTGGCCCCACTGCTTGTTGTGTGTGACTTGGAAAGTCTCTTAACAATGCCTCAGCCACAGGCCTCAGTTTCCCTGTCTGTAAAAGTGGAATAATAATTTCTACCCAGTAGGATTGCTGCCAGGTGCGAAATGCAGTCTTACGTGTGAAAATGGTCACTAAATGTTAGTTGTCTTCCTTCCTACTGGCCCTGGGGCTCATGGTCGCCCCTCTGGGCACTGCACTTGAGGCAGTCCATTCATCAGCGGCTGTCGAGTGAGTGTTTGCCGGGTGCACGACCTGGCCAGAAGCGTGAGAGGCCAGGCACGAAAGCCCTGTCCTGTCCGTAAGGACACTCAGAGCTCCCCAGCTAGTCGACAGGCGGTGAGAGGTCTGTAGGCAGCGAAGGCTGGGAGATTTGCTGGGCTCGTGCGTCAGAGAGGATTTCCTGTAGGAGGGGACTTCTGCGTGGTGTCGAAGGGGAGAGGCGTGTGGGCAGGGGAGGAGGTGGGAGCAGAGGCCCTGTGTGGGAAGGGCTGTGGTGTGCTGGGAGGACTGGTCTGGCTGGAGCAGAGGGTCAAGTGCAGGGTTGAGGCTGGGCTCAGAAGGAGGGAGCCCAGTAGTGGCAGGTCCTTGAATTCCAGCCTGGGAGGGTGACACCCTGTGGGGTACAGAGTGGGGCCATTACTAGAGAGTGAGATGTACGGGAGGGAGACGGCTCAGAAGGACGTCCCCAGCACCTCCCTGGAAATGGGCGGGTCCCCTCAGCGGCCCTCCCAGCCATCTCTGCCGACGGTCCACACGTCAGAATGGTTAAGCCTGTGGGTCCCCACGGGCTCACCACAAGGTATTTGGAGACTGGATCAGTTTCCTTAAAACTTGTTTTAAAAGGTTGGATTCAGTGCCATAGATGACTGCTGAGTGTGCGTTCTGCTCAGCCTCACTTGGCCCCCGGAAGGCAGCTGCTCCTGGTTAGGTCCATAAAGACCTGCCCGATGCCCGCTGGTCTCCTGCCTTTGGGGAGATGGGGAGGTCTTGCAGGGGTTCCAAATCTGGGGAAGGCAGACGCTTCTGTGTCAAGTGACCAAACGGACCGGGTGCTGACTGCCTCTGGAGAAGAGAAAACTCACTGCCCATTCCCCAGGCCTGGTGGTGGTTCCCCCTGGGTGGGGTACGCGCCTCCCACAGCTGACTTAATGAGGATGTGTTTTAACGAGAGGACAAAAATGTACCTCGACTCGATTTTACTGTGATTTTTACATGAGCTTCCAAGATGATCAAAGGGCAGAGATTCTCAGTCTAACCGAGCAGATGTCTTTTGAGTACTTCCGTGTCCTAGACACTGGGCCAGGCGCCGTGGGGCTGGCAGGGACGAACGAGCTATCGGCCCGCCCTCCCAGTCAGGAAGGTGGGAAGGAGGGCGGGTGGCAAGTTCGCTCTCGCTGACTGAGGCTCCCACCCGAGTCAACGCTGCCTGCAGCTGGGGTCTGGGGAGGTGGCCTTTTTCTCTCTTTTTTTATTGAGGTAACCTGGGTATGTAATAGTACATAAGCTTCAGGGATACAGCATGATAATTGGGGCTGCCTTTTGATGGAGGTGATGCCTGCCTCTTTAATAAGTACCTGGCCAACCTGAAGGCTGAGGAAGAAAAGTTACTGTGTTACTTTTCAGTAACTGCAAATGACAGCTGTAAGCATGGGAAGGTCACATGGTTTCAGGCGTGTCTCATGCCAATGGAAACGAGTCGAGGTGTGTCCTGTCTACGGAAGCAGGGGCGCCATCTCTGAGGGTGACCGCCGTTGTAACAATCAGCCTCCGGGTTGTTATTTGTGAGCACACCAAACCCCTTATAGGTGTATTTTTAAATTTTGTTTCTGAGAAACAGTCAGTCCATAAATGCCTTCATGTGCTTTACCTACTTGATCTCATGTCACATAGTCTGGGACATTTGTGATCGTTTTGCAAGTGTTAGGTGGACACGATTTTATTAATTCCAAATGTGTTAAAGATGAGAAGGTTTGGAGAGGTTCATGACTGCCCAAGGTCACACAGCCAAGGCATGGCAGAGCTGGGCCATGAACCCTGGTCTTGCACACCCCAAGGCCCGCACTCCACCACCGGCCTGGGATGAGGCCAAATGCTGTTGGAGGCAGAGGTCGAAGGTAGATACAAGTGGCCCCGAGGTTAGGGACCTCAGGAAGAGGCCACTTCCTAGACCGCAGGCTCTTCCCCGGGCAGCTGAGTGGCTGTCTGTCAGGACAACTGAACTCTGTCCCCTCCTGAGTCCTGGCAGCTGTCTCTCTCCACTTAGAAGCCCAGATTCTAAGGAGTCATCCTCCATTCTCTCTGTCCTCTTGCCCAGGGAGCGACAGACTGGGCCTGGGGTGTCATGTAAATGGGAAAAGAGCAAAGCTATGCGTTAAACTGGACAGTCTGTAACAAGACTTGCGTTTTCAGAGGCTCTGGGCCACATTTCAGTAGGACCGAACCGGAGCCCATCCCTACCCAGAGCCTCTGCTGAGCCAGGCTGGCCATTCTCAGTGGACAGGGACAGCAGCCTTCAAGCCCCTTCTCCAAGATAAGGAACAAGGACAGACTGCCTCCGAGGGTGGCTAACCTTTCCCTGGGGTGTACGAAGTGACTTCACTTGATATTTCCAGATGGATCCCTAAGGAAAACAGCAGTGGTCTTCATGTTCATTCACACAATAAAAATTTCCCAGTCTTTACGTGCTGGGTTCTGGTGCTTTGTAGGAAGTCCGCCTCCAGTAAGGTGTACAGGCTGCCGCCTGCAGCTTCTCTGGGCGCCTCAGAGCTGTGGGATTAGGGATTAGACGCGGAGACAGTGGGGAAAGGAATCAGTGTCCAGCTCCAAGAGCCAAACCTCCCTGTTTTGATCTTACACGTGAAGAAATGAAGACTCAC
>NW_011888846.1:2157005-2159005 GCF_000151845.1 Pteropus vampyrus | reverse complement strand
AGGCCAAATGCTGTTGGAGGCAGAGGTCGAAGGTAGATACAAGTGGCCCCGAGGTTAGGGACCTCAGGAAGAGGCCACTTCCTAGACCGCAGGCTCTTCCCCGGGCAGCTGAGTGGCTGTCTGTCAGGACAACTGAACTCTGTCCCCTCCTGAGTCCTGGCAGCTGTCTCTCTCCACTTAGAAGCCCAGATTCTAAGGAGTCATCCTCCATTCTCTCTGTCCTCTTGCCCAGGGAGCGACAGACTGGGCCTGGGGTGTCATGTAAATGGGAAAAGAGCAAAGCTATGCGTTAAACTGGACAGTCTGTAACAAGACTTGCGTTTTCAGAGGCTCTGGGCCACATTTCAGTAGGACCGAACCGGAGCCCATCCCTACCCAGAGCCTCTGCTGAGCCAGGCTGGCCATTCTCAGTGGACAGGGACAGCAGCCTTCAAGCCCCTTCTCCAAGATAAAGAACAAGGACAGACTGCCTCCGAGGGTGGCTAACCTTTCCCTGGGGTGTACGAAGTGACTTCACTTGATATTTCCAGATGGATCCCTAAGGAAAACAGCAGTGGTCTTCATGTTCATTCACACAATAAAAATTTCCCAGTCTTTACGTGCTGGGTTCTGGTGCTTTGTAGGAAGTCCGCCTCCAGTAAGGTGTACAGGCTGCCGCCTGCAGCTTCTCTGGGCGCCTCAGAGCTGTGGGATTAGGGATTAGACGCGGAGACAGTGGGGAAAGGAATCAGTGTCCAGCTCCAAGAGCCAAACCTCCCTGTTTTGATCTTACACGTGAAGAAATGAAGACTCACGAAAGTTAAGCGATTAGCCCAGTCACCCCATTTAAGCCGCTGGGTCTGCAACGCAGCTTCGTCCGGCGCCGGCGCTGGCGCTGTGCTCTGGGCTCCACCCGTCACTGATTCTTGCCTGTGTGTTTGCTTGCAGTTCTTTAAGGCCTTTACCAAGACCGGCTCGGGAACAACAGTGCCAGGTGGGTGTCCTGGCTCGTCTCGTGCTGTTGGCGTTGGTGACGTCAATGTCATCTTCTCCCTGCCTCTCTCTCTGACCTGGGTTTCTGCAGGGGCAAAAGCCCAGCAGGGTCCAGTGATGACTTCTCCAACTGAAAGCTGATGCCTTCAGGAAAACCAGGCTGACAGGCCCTTCCATTTTAGCCTGTCCGGGGTCCCGGGACGGGGGAGGGTTGCCATGTTCCCGGACTAGCCCTTCACATCAGAGTGGGCTTAGTGTCCAGAGGGGCAGGCCAGACAGCCCCTGGGGAGCACCCTCACAGGCCCAGGTCTGAGGGAGTCTTTCCTGTCCCCCTGGCATAGCTCAGGGCTGTGAGTAGCCCCCACCCCACTCCTCCAGTACAGAGGGCTGGCCATGCCCCGTTTCTCTCAGAACTAGCGGTCCTGGGCGTTTTCTGTCTGTGAGTGAAGCTGATGGGGATGCTGGATTCCTTCCCTGGCTCTCCTCACGCCCCTCCCCCCGTCTGTCTGCATTCACAGTGGCTGGTGCTGACGTGCAGACGCTGCGGGAGAGGCTCATTAACGCGCTGGAGTCCCACAGTGTCACGTGGCCCCCTGCCTGTCCCCCACTGGAGCCTGCCAGGTACTGGGGATTGGGGCAGGCTTGGTGCAAGGTGGCCAGAATCACAGGCTTGGAAGCAAGAAGGTGGTGGGGGCAGCAGAGAAGAGGACCCAGGCTGGTTCTTCCTGTTGCCTCTGGAGCAGCCATCTCCGCGGGCCAGAGGCTTCCTGGTGCCGGAGGGCCTACGTGGGAGCCCTGTCTTCCTGGGGCTGACTGACAGGTGCAAGGATCTTTCCAGCCAGGTGGGAAGGGCAAGGGGCAGGCGTTCTCCAGGTCATGCCTGCTGCTGCTTCTCACACCTGTCCCCAGGAACGTTTGGGGATACAGCAGAATTTCACATGATCTAACCCAGGAAGGACCACTGGGGGAGCGGGCATGGGGAGGGAAAGGGAGATTGGGTACCATTTAGAGGAAAAGGGGGTGGGGGA
>NW_011888846.1:2134943-2155829 GCF_000151845.1 Pteropus vampyrus | reverse complement strand
CCCCCTCCCCAGACCACCTTCCGCGCACTCCTCACTCTTAAATGAAGTGAACAAGCGAATCAGCCAGGTGGGTGAGATGAAGAACCAGAGTTAGTCACGGGGCATCGTCCTTTGAGACTAAGGGTTGGGTTTCCTCCCCCTCTCTGGTGGCAGGCGGGGGCGACTTCCATGAAGCCTCGTGCGGAAGCACAGGAGGTGCATGCGGACACACTCGCAGTACCGCGTCCGCCACGTCTGATGTCACCCACTGTTTTGCTTCATTGTCACCAACCGTAGAGAGTGACCGCCAGCATTGTCTCTTACAGGCTGGAGGAGATTGATGGGTTCTTTGCAAGAAACAATGAAGAGTACCTGGCCCTGATCTTTGAGAAGGAGGGCTCCTACCTGGGCAGAGAGGTGAGCTGCCCTTGGGGTCTCTGCAACTGCTGGGTCGCCCTTGAGAGAAAACCCAGTGAGCTGAGGAGCAGGGCGGCTCCCACAATTCCAGGGTCTTGGCCACGTGCACTGACATGACCCCTGCCGGGAGAATCGAGCCGTGTAGGAGCTGGACCTTTCCATTTAAAAATCTTTGCATATTTTTTTTTTTAAATGAAGTATAATTGACAGACCATATCAATTTCAGGTATACAGCAGTGATTTGACATTTGTATACGTTGTGAAATGATTACCACGATGAGTCTAGTTACCATCTGTCACCATACAAAAGTTAATATACCGCTACTGACTGTGTTTTATATCATATGTCCTGTGTCTGTTTTTATCCCCCTCATTGAAACCAAATATTGTTACATCTGCTGTTTATGGAGCATTGGATTAGATTGCCGACGTGCATAGATGCTCATCTTCACAATTAATGAAGACGATCGTATGACATGTCTGAGATCACACAGCCAGTGGCTTCATAGAGCAGGGCTTTGAACCAGGTCTGTCTGCCTCCAGAGCCCACACTGCCCCCCACTCCAACCCCTTGGAATGGGAATAAAAACGAAATGGGAGGGAGATGACATCAGAGATCATCTAGTCTCTCCTGAGGAAATGGGGCCCCTTACCAGGTGAGACAGCTAACAGAACCATGCTGGTTTGAATTTCCACTCCGTCACTTACGTGATATGTCCTGATCAAGTTACTCAACTTTGCTGAGCTTCATTTCCCTGTCTATAAAGTGATAATTACCTTTCTTCAGAGTATCGTCGAGAAAGTCAAAGGAGATGATTTAGGCAGGGGGCCTGGATTAGTAGCTGGCACAGAGTGGGTGCTTTATCAAGATCCGTTCCCCTGGCCTAATGGAGAGAGCTGACTGTTCCACCACTGGCTCATGGACTTCTCCAGACCACGTGTGGGCTTTTCCTGGATGCGGAAGAGGGACGAGCCAGTGCCTGAGAGAAGTTCCAGGCAGTGCAGGGGGTTAGGCGAGGCAGGAGAGCGAGGAGAAAATCGAACACCGCTGTTGGCTCTGAGTGGTTTTCCTCCTGAAACTCATCAAGCACAGTCGAGAGCTGCGCACGCACGGTCTCCAGGCCTCTCAGCTATGAGTCGGAGCACAGAGCTCTGTGCCTTTCCCTTCCGGAGTCCCAGTCCAGGCGTGGGGTCAGGCCTGTCCCATAGAAGTTCATTGGAATCAGCTCTTCTCCCTCCCCACCTGCCTCTGCCCCAAGTACCTGAGTGAACAGGGACTCCCGTGGGCTCTGTCCATGCACAGGTGCTCGGGGATGGTTAGTCTGAGGGCCAGGAGGGCACAGTGGCCAAGAGCTGAACTGGGATTTGTATAGCCCAGCCAGCTCAGGCGCTTGCCAGCCGGGTGACCTGGACACACAATTTCACTTCTAAGCCTCAGTTTCTTTATGTACAACAGAAGTTTTGCTTTTGAAATGAACACTTACATACCTACTATTTGCAAGTCATTGTTCTAAGCCTTTAAAAAAATTAACCCATTCAGTCCTCTTAGGTTGTTAATGTTATTATTATAATTTTGCAAGTAAGGAAAACAGGCCAGGGAGAGGTGCAGGCCGGCGGGCCTCTACTGCTCTGCCCCTCCTCGCCCAGTCTGCTAAAGATAGTTCCTGCTTCATAGTATTATTTTGAAGATTAATGAAGCAATCTGTCTACAGCACACAATGCATGCTCAGTAAATGCTCGCTAATTCCCTTCCTAGTTCTTTCTAAAAATAAAGTCATGTCTGACTTAGTGTGTTTTTCTGATTTGGAATACAGATAGAAAAGCCTTATAAATATAAGAATAAAGATGAACCCACATTTTATTATACCTTTTACAAATTTGCTTTCATTGGAAAGAAAATCGTGTTAAATTTAAACTGTCCTGGAAGATTCGAGACGTGTGGTGGGCCCAGTTCCGAGGCCCCAGCTCTAAGGCGGGGTTTGCCTCTTGTTACCTGTGGGGTAGACACGATTGGTGACGCGAGTCTCTCACTCATCACAATAGATGCTGCCCAGGTGTTTTCTCAGGGCTCCCTCTGCCCGGTGGCTTGGCCCCCAGATGTCTGCTGTCTCTGCAGGTGACTCTGGACTTGTCCCAGCGTCGAGGCATCGCCGTGCGCAGGGTCCTGAACACGGAGACAGATGTGGTGAGCAAGTTCGGTGTCACCAACTTCCCATCGTGCTACCTGCTGTTTCGGAACGGCTCCATCTCCCGGGTCCCTGTGTAAGTGTGGTGTCCCTCTGCCCTCCTCCTCCCTCCCTGTGCTCAGCTTTTCTTCCTGCCTAGAGAGGCTGCCAGCCTTTCACAGCGGCTGCCGAGTCCTTTCTCCCGCGAGTCCCCTGAGGAGTCCCTGGGCAGGCGAGCAGCACCCTCTGCAGGAGAAGCACACGTGTGCCTGTGCGGTGTGGGACTGTGTCTGTACCTCCAGACGCCGGGAGACCGGAACGGGATGCTGCCCCCAGCTCAGGAGTCCCGCCTCGGGTCCCTGGCTCACCCAGCGCTGGCGCTCTGCGCCCTCCCCGCCACAGCCCTGGCCTTCGTCCCCAGCCGCCTATGCTCCCTCTGTTCGTGGACAGACTTGTTGGCAGGCTGCAGGCCTGGCACGCACCCAGAGATGCCTGACCCTCCCTCCCTTTGGTTTTCTAATTGCAGAAAAGTTCATTAGGAGCCCGACAATAGCCAGTTCCAAAATGCCAAGAGAAAACAATCAGGCCATCCGCAGCCCTACTGTCAGGCTCCCGCTGCTGAATGGCCTGTTAAACGGTGCCAGATGGTGCCTCGGTGCCCTCCCTGGGCAGATAGATGATGGATGTCGGCCTGGCCCTGCAGGCAGGGGCGCGAGGGCCAGGGAGGCCCGGGCTTGCCCGCGGTGCCCAGCGAGCTGCCCCGCAGGGCCTTTCGTGCCGTCCCGCGCTGAGCTGAGGCTGGGCAGGGCGGCCACTTGCCTCACCGGGCCGGCCACCGGGTAGAGCTGGGCCAGGCTTCGTCAGGGTTCTGCTGGGGGAGGGAAGCAGGATGGCTGCAAGGGGACAGGAGGGAGTCACTCTCTGCACAGGCCCAGAGAGTGCCAGCCCTGGCCGGGGAGGCGGCATTGTTTCCTCACTTGGAGTTGGTGGAGGGGAAAATTGTTTGTGACGATGTTGCTTCCGAGCCATCTGTTCATCGATGAACATCTGGCCAGGACAGCGGAGGAGAAAGCCACGCTCCCCAGTGCCAGCTCCCCGGGGGGCCCATCACGCCACTGCTGGTCCTCACGTCCCTCCCTCCCCGGGCCCCTGACCAGGAGATGAGTCCTTGAGGACTCCTCTCTGTCCGGAGAGGGAACGAAACCGAACGGATTATAAAAGGACTTGAGAATTTAATCGTTTTTTGTTGTTGCTATTTTTTGAAAAATCGTGCATCAACTCCTTGATATATGATTTCCTTGGGGAATAATGTCACCTCTGGTACCTCAGAGCAAGCTTGTGAGCGGGCAGCTTCCTTGAGGTCAGCCGTCACTTTGCACCCTTGGTCTCTGGGGAGAGTAGTCAGACCCAGCCATCCTGTCCCTGGGCAGAACCCCAGAGGTGCTCTGTCCCATAGCCTCTGCAGGGCAGGTCAGCTGCTTTTCCAGCTGGGGTTTTGACATCAGACTGGTGTCGCAGAGGCTTTCCACAGCGTGAGCAGTGAATGGAAAGGTTAAAGTGAAGCCTGGGTGCCCCGATTTTGACCTCACTGAGGATAAGATCAGACCGAGCTCTGTCAGATGAGCCCCCTGCCACCGCCGCTGAGTTGACTGGGGTTTTGTCGTTCCGTACTCACGGCCTCCCTGCTGGGCTCTCCTCCCTCACAGGCTTGTGGAGTCCAGGTCCTTCTACACGGCTTACCTGCAGAGGTTCTCTGAGAACACCCGGGAGGCTGCCCAGACCACGGTCCCACAAACCACCGCTAACACGGTCGCTCCCACCGTGTGGAAAGTTGCAGATCGGTGAGGCCCGCCGGGTTCTCCTCATCCCTTCCCCACCGCAGCCTTTGCTCGGCTCGCAGACACCCCCTTCAGACCACACTCTGTTCCTTGTCACGGGCTGGGCTGAGCGCATGCCGCCCCGAGCCCGGACACACTGAGGGCTGGCCTTGGCCTTTGGGGGCCCAGGAGGGCCCTGGATGCGTGGCAGTCCGCTGGCAGCCTCCCCAGTGTCTGCTGACTGGGGCGGGGGTTGTGAACAGCATTCACTTTGTCCTTCGTGATGGAACAAATACTTTCCAAGGCCCACATTCCTTAAGCTTAACTCTTCAAAAACAAGTAGAATCTGTGGCCTCTAAGCCAGCTTCCCACGCAAGCAGCGATTTCTTCAGCAAATGGTTTCGAGTGCCTGCTAAGTCCTAGGCACTGTGACCACAGACTGTACAGGGCAGATGGAGTCCCTACCTACACAAGGCTTACAGCCCCTTCATCGCATCCCCTCTAGGAAGGTACCCAACCTCATTTGAATGCCTCTGCTGTCGGGGAGCTCACTACTGTTTGAGGTAGCCTGTACCTTTATATACTTTTGTAAACTTGAGACAGCTGCTCTTCTCTCTGAGGCTCCGAGGCTCCTGTGGTAGAATTCCTGCTTTTTGGGGTGGGGAGACAAGGCCACACTCCACCTCATACCAAGTGGACTTAGCTGACCAGGGAGCTCAGAGCTGCATCAGAAGGCAGCCTCCACCAAGAAAATTGGGGGAAAGGTCGTCTGGTTTTCAGAAGGAATTGCCAGAAGGAAATTGCATCCCGGCATGGGGAACTTTAAGTGCTCGTGGAGAGATTTTTAGGAAATCCCAGGGAGAAGGGAAGAGAAACTAAAATGGTCATTATGATTATTCAAGTCCCTCAGATTATTATAATAGCTGACACTTACTGTGCCAGACTGTGTGCTGGGTGGGTACCTTCCGTACATTCTCTCTCTTAGTCCTGAGGCCACTCCTTCAGGCAGAACACCAGAATGGAGAGGTAAACTGAGGCCCAGGCATACCACAGTGGAGCAGAGAGAGGACTTGGCCAGGCGGTCACAGTACCCACTTCTTTAGCTGACCTCGTTGGCCCCCTACAACCTTAGGAGGGTGGTGGGGCCGGAGTCATCAGTCCACTTTACAGGGGATGTCCCTGAGGCCTTGAGAGGTAGACGGAGGTGGCCTGGCTCCCTGTGGAGCCGTGGCCAGAACCCCGGTCTCAGGAGGTGGCTAGAGAAGCAACCAGCCCTCGAGAGCCCTGAGTCTAGACCCCAGGCGAGTGTTCTGGCACGGGGTAGAGCAGCCAGCTTGGAGCCTGCAGCCCTTCCCCTGGAGCTGGGTCAGCCCAGGAGATGTGAGATGGAGCCTCGCTCGACACCTGAGGTCTGATAGCTGTGAGGACATCAGCCCCCAAATAAATACACTTACCACTTACCCTGTTGCCCGGCCCCGCCATGCCCAGCTTGGTGGGCAGCCAAACCCTCGCTCGGTCTCTCAAAAAGGGCCCAGCTTTCCCAGAGCCATGTTGTGTGGGTACACCTGTCGGTCTGTTTGTCTGTCCCTAGGGGTCTTTGCTCAGAACAGAGAATGAAGCTCCGCCTTCCACTAGTGGCCTGGTGAAAGCATGTTCAGTGAGTCACGGGCTGGCCCTGGGCCTGCAGAGTGGGAATCCCTGCTCGATGCCAGGAGCTGCTGAGGGGTTTACATTTGTGCTTGTGTTTAATCCTCTCAGCTGCCTACCTGTGAGCAATTTATTTTTATCCCCGTCCTAGCAGATGAGGAACTGAGGCTCAAGGAAGTTAAGTAATATACTGAGGTCACACAGCTAGTTCCTGGCAGCTTACGGGACTGTGGGACTGTCCGCTGTGACCGTTCTCGTCTCTCCCCTCAGCCCTGGCCGTGCCTCCCCAGGCTGCCCGTGGTTAATGCCCCTTTCTCTGCCTCCTTCTGGGTCCCCAGCTCCAAGATCTACATGGCCGACCTGGAATCTGCACTGCACTACATCCTGCGGGTCGAAGTGGGCAAGTTTTCTGTCCTGGAGGGGCAGCGCCTGGTGGCCCTGAAAAGGTTTATGGCAGTGCTGGCCCAGGTGAGCCATCCCCGGCCCCCCTCGTCGGTGCGTGCAGCTCCAGAGGGTCAGTGTGCATCCCAGCCTGGAGGGGTCAGCCCGGTCCCTCCCTCAGGAGCTCCTCTTCTGGCTGGACATCTGGCCGCACAGCTGTCCCAGTCCACCATGGGCTGCTACCCTAAAGCCTCAGCCATGCCCTTCACCAGTGTCACACCGCCAGGGACAACTCTGTGCAGGGGTGTGGCTGGGACAGCTGCTCTGGGGATATCCCCAGCCAATTCAGTGACTGGCTCTGCCTGCCGGGGTCCTCCACCTTAGAGTGAGCCTGGAGAGTGGCCTCTCACGCCCATGGACGCCACAGCGAAGGAAAGAAGCCTTCTCTGAGTCCCCCATCTTCCCTCCCAGACACTGAGCAGAGTCTGACCCTGGTGCCTGGCCCCAGGCAGGTTTCCTTATTCCTTGGTGGTTTCCTGCCCGTGTGGCTATTCCGCGAAGCGTAGCTGCTGCATACTGAGGACCTGATGTGTGTCAGGCATTCAGTCCTCCCAACCTGGCTGCAAGGAGGCGAGTACTAGCCCCAATTAGGAGGCTCAGGATGCTCAAGGGACTCGCCTTAGGCCTAACCTCCCAGGTGGGAGGTGGTGTGACGGAGGTTTGCACTGAGGCATCAGAGCTTGCGCCCCTTTCTCTGCCATGCTCCTTCCTCTCCGAAGGGGAGATGTGGGCTGCCTCCTCCTCCTGCGCCTGCCTCCACTGCCTCCCTGCGTCCTTCTCTCTGGTTCCAGATACTCTGCCAGTGCTGCCCTACTTAAACCCCTGGGCTCTGGCCGCTGAGGACTGCTGAGTCAGGTCCAGGCCCTGGTCCCCTTCAGAGCCTCCCTGCTGACTCAGCCACCCACAGCCCTGGGTGCCAGGCCTGAGCTTCTTAGGGCAGCTGAGTCTGCGGGCAGCTGGGACTGCCTCTGAGGGTGACCTGCGCCTCTCCCACAGGAGCTGCCTGCTTGCCTGGTCCCCCTGCCCCACCTCGCCAGCCTAGCCCACTTGGCTTAGTCGTGTGTGTGTGTGTGTGTGTGTGTGTGTGTGTGTGTGTGTGTGTGTGTGTGTGAGAGAGAGAGAGAGAGAGAGCGAGCAAGAGCGAGAGCAAGAGAGAGAGAGAGAGGAGAGAGAGAGAGAGGAGAGAGAGAGAGAGGAGAGAGAGAGAGAGAGAGAGAGAGAGAGAGAGAGAGATTGATTGATTGATTACATTAGAGCTCCGTGTGAGGTATCCAGAACGCTGTTAACCATCTAGGGCAAGACAGCTCTCGCCTCTCACAGAGGTCGTGCCGCACCGAGCCTCTGTTCTTCAGCCCATCCTGATAAAAGAGGCCTTTGAGTCTCAGAGACCTGGGACGGTTGGCCCAGAGAATCAGAGGGGGAAAGTCCGTGACAGTTCTGTGTGCTGCCCTCCTGCCTGACACATACCTGACACCCAGAGGCCATTCTAGGCATCCCTCAGGAGACAAGACACCCCGCCTCCCAGCCCAGTCCCCTGCGAAGGAATTTTCCTGGGGAAGCTGTTTTCTGTGAGCCACTTGCATCTCTCAGCTGGACTCAAAGCTGCTTTTCCTTCGGCCCCCAGTGGGACTGTCTGTAGTCAGTGTGAGGGGAAGAGACTCAGGCAGTGCCTGCGTCTGGCAGGGGCTTAAGCAGCACCGCCCTCAGGTGCTGGAAGTGGGTGTGGGGTGAAGGAGCCCTTCATGCCAGAAGCCGGGGCCCTCAGGGAGGACAGAGCTGGCCTTGGGGGAGAGGACAGAGGGAAGCCAGGCGTACTCAGGACTAGGAGCAGAGGGCCGTGGGCACGGGCTTGCAGGGCCTGCTCGAGCCTTGCCTCATGTCCCCTGGAGGCTGCAGGGTATCTTGGCCCTGCCCTTGCTTGGGTAGCTTCTTCCTGAGCAGTGATAGTAGCAGCTACCGTTTCTTGAGCTCTGACAGGGTGCCAGACTCTGCACAGCGCTCTCTGTGTATTAGCTTATTTGTATTTCTCCTAACAAACTCTGTGGGGTGGGTACAAGCAGCATCTGGTCACGCGGAGAAAAAAGGGAGGCCCAGGGGGGGCGAGCACCTTGCCTTGTCCCAGGCCCTCCAGCCAGTGGGTGGCTGAGCCGAGACTTGTACCTGTGTCTCATCTAACCCACGCCCTGACCCACTACGTGCATGGGGCACTGCAGGCTTGAAGGGTGACGTGCTCACTTGGCCTCTCAGCCCCGGGGAACTGTCAACCCCGGGCGTGCCCAGTCGGGAGGCGCTGTGCAGGTCCCGTGGGTGCCCTCTCGCCCCCGCCCTGCTGAGCTGGAACGCTCCCTGCTGTCTCACTCTGCCAGGCGAGTGGCTGGCAGGACTGGCCACTGGGTGGCGCGTGGTCACCAGCGTTTCCTGCTGAGCAGAGGCTAACTCTCTGCAGCCCAGAGCCCCTTAACTCACCCTTCCTCCGGACGCCCTGGCCTTAGAAGACCGAGAAGGCCAAGGTTCCGAGGCTGGGTGACAGCAGTGACAAATGCTGCCTTGAAGCTGTAAATTTGCGCTGAGAGCCCGGAGGCCGGTGTGGGCTGACCCAGAGGGAGCGTGCCACAGCCCAGGCTTCTTTCCAGCCCCTTCTCCCTCTGGGGGACCAGGGGTTTGATGAGACTGGACGACGGCTCTCGCAGAGGGCTGGGTCGTCGGCAGGACTTGCTGTCCAGTGGTCATTCCCGTCTCCAGAGCCCTTCTCAAGCAGCTGTCTTCGCTCTCTTCCCTCCGCACGTTTCTCGGTGTCGCCCTGTTGACCCGCGCTGGCTCACCCTCCCCCCTGCCTCAGCCCCCACTGTGCGTGCGTGTGCGTGTGCGTGCGCGCACACACACACATCTGTCCCCCTCCCTGGAGTCCCTGTGGTTTTACAGTGCTGATACTAATCAGATTAGGGCTGACTTATTGTCAGAGTAGCTTTTCGTGTTCCCCAGAGACGGCTGGGAGTCACCATCAAGATTGGGATCTTGGCGATAAGCCCCTGGGCTGCCTTGTCCCCCCGGCAGCCCGTGGAATACCAATGAAGGGCCGTTTGCCAGCCTAGCCCAGCTGGTCAGTTAGCTGCTGTCAGAAGCTCACCTGTGGACCGCAGGGCCCAGGGTTCCCAGCCGCTCTGGGAAGTGCCCAGGTGCTCAGGCCTCGTCCCTGTGGCAGCCCGTGGTCAGGGGCCAGCACAGGAGCCCGTGGCCTAGACAGAGACCTTTGGGACCCGGCCCCACTTAGCACCCATCCTCTCTCTCTGCCCCTCACCTCGCCAGCTGCCCCAGATCCGGGCTGATGGGGAGCCCACATTTGTGTCTTGGCAGAATGTTTTCCTTCCTCGGCCCCCTGCCCGCCCCACCCCCTCCCCTGCCCGGCACTGGGGCTCTCTGGGGGATTTCTCACTCTTCCACTTGAACTTGTTCCTCCTCATAGTACTTCCCCGGCCAGCCCTCAGTCCAAAACTTCCTGCACTCCATGAACGACTGGCTCAGGAGGCAGCAGAGGAAGAAAATCCCCTACGGTTTCTTTCAAACTGCCCTGGAAAACAGGAAGGAGGTGAGTCCGGGGAGCGACTGGAGACCTCCCATCTCGGGGGACCGCCGGAGTGGGGGGTTAACACTGACCTCTGACCTTCACCAGTTTGCGTGGAGGAAGGAGTCAGCGATCTTGATTGGGTCCTCCCACTAATAATGAATAAATTGCTGTTTCTGAGCTGCCATGTGCATATCTCATTTCATGCCCCCCACATTAGCGGGAGGTACATATTATCCTCATTGAGCAGGTGAGAAAACAAGCAACTCACCTAAGCCAGCGAGTGGTTGGGCTGGAGTTTAAAACCCACCGTCACCGGCTGTGAGAGTCTTTACTGCTCTCTGTTGCCTCCAAGCACGTGATGCTGCTCAGCGTGGCCTCTCTGGCCCGCTCCAGGGCGCCTTTCCCGACTCCGGCTCTCACCGCTGTCTGCAGAGGTGCGCACGGCAGCCAGCTGCACGAAGCCGCACAGACGAGTGTCAGCGCTGGAAGGCACCTCTGAGATCAGCCCCCTCGTTTCACAGATGTGGAGGTTGAGGCTAGAAAAAGGACAGATCCGATGCTCTTAGGTGGGGGTGGCCCCAAGAAGGTGATGGTCTGGGAGAGGACCTCATTTGTCTTACCTAGGGCTGTGTGCGGACCTCTGAGCTTCTGGAAGCGTCTCACCTCACCTCACATTCTTTTTCTTCCCCCGAACGCACTCATGTTCATCTGTGTCCCTTAGGGTTCCGTGATTGCCAAGAAGGTGAACTGGGTTGGCTGCCAGGGGAGTGAGCCACATTTTCGGGGCTTTCCCTGCTCCCTGTGGGTCCTGTTCCACTTCCTGACCGTGGAGGCAGCTCGGAAAAATGTTGACCACTCGCAAGAAAAAGGTGAGTCTGGAGCCGTGCGGCCCGGGCCTCACTCAGCCAGCCTTGTCTTGCCCTCGCTGGCTTCCTGCTGCAGGCCCGTCTTGAGGGAACTCTGTGTTAGCAGCTGGTCACGCACGACCAGCATTCTCCAGAAAGGGAGGACCTGGAGAAGCCACCCAGTCCTGCACCCCACCCCAGGGTGGTGCCCCACAAACTGGGGGGCACGAGTCTTTTTCCTGGCTTTTTCAGAGCCACGGTCTTCATGAAAAATGGGTGGTTCCATATTTATACTTATACGAAGAACAGAACTGTGTCTGTTTCACAGTTTACATGGCTGATACGTGTACTTTGAACAATTTTATCGTTTCCCACTGAGAAATCATTTTCTAGAGGAAGCTGTGGAACCACCTTGCACCTCCCGCCCTGTCCCCTCCCCAGACTGTGCAGCTGCTTCACGACCCCGCACTGTCTCCGCCTCCGCCTCCACCTAATGCCCCAAAGGCTGGTCGTCCGGTTCGACTCACGTTTGCTGAGGGACCAGGGTTTTGTCGGGCCCTGGCTCAGCCTGGGGGATGCGAAGGTGGAGAAGACACAGTCCCCGCCCTTAGCGGACTGTGAGACGGGTGGGCAGAGCTGCCCTTCGCTGGGTAGGGGGAACAAGGCCGTGCGGGGAGAGAAAGGAAAGCTCCACGCTGTCGGGAAGGGCTCGAGGAGGTGAGTCGCGTGGACCTAAAAATAAAAGGCCAAGGCGGGAGGCAGCGCGCATTCACTTGAGGTTTTTAAAAAAGAAAAGAGGACAGCTATTTGGGAAGCGCCGATTGAGGCAGAAACCCAAATAACGTTTTGATTAGGAGACAAAGGCAAGGGGTGTTTATGGGGGGGGGCGGGGAGCAGGTTCATGGAGAGAAGGAGGCATTTCTGTCGGTGTGGACAGGCGCTCAGAGTGATGCTGATTTTCATTCTGGTAGCCATCGGTCCAGTAGTCATAATCTTTGCTTTTTTGTCATCTTTGCAAGCAGTTCTTTGGGAGGTAATGCTGCTTGAGGCCCAGTCCAAAGGTTATTTTGCCCTATTTTATTATTCCAGAGTTGTGTGCAAGACAGTTCGTCTGGGGTGGCAGCTCTGACTCCATTTTCAAGTGGGTCCATTTATTATATTAGTATTAGTATTAGTATTTATTAGTATTATTTGCAGCTGAGAGTCAGTGGAAGAACAGGAGTTGAGCTGGGAAGGAAGAGCACCCCACCCCACACAGAGGGCAGGCCCGCAGAGGCAGAGGGCATTCGGAGAGGCACCGGGTGTCACTATGTCAGCCAGTATTTATGAGGCGTCTCCCAAATGCCAGGCCCTGCTCTAGGGGTGGGGTACCGTGGTACGAGATGAAGAGTCCCCGCCTCAAGGGGACAGTAAACACACAAGTAGATCGTTTCAGTTATGATGACGAATGCTGTGAGGAAGACAGAATTAAGTGGGTGTGCGGGAGCCTAAGAAGGGGGCTGTGCTCTTGCGAGGGGCTGGGGGAGGCTTCTCCGAGGAGATGGCCCTGAGCGGAGAGGGGAAGCAGCTGTGGCACATCTGGGCCTTCCAGGCTGAACTGGTTTCCCAGAGCTGCCCTAACCAGTGCTGTGCTCCAGGTGGCTTAACGAAAAATGTTTTCTCACAGTTCTGGAGGCCATAAGCCCAGGATGAGGGTGTCGTCAGGGTTGGTGTCTGCTGAGGCCTCTCCTTGGCTTGTAGATGACCATCTTCGTCTTCCCTGTGTCCACATTCCCTTCTCTTCCAGGGACACCAGCCAGATTGGATTAGGACGTGCCTTAATGACCTCAGTTTAACTGAATCTTCTCTTTAAAGACCCTGTGTTTAAATACAGTCACATTCTGAGGTCCTGGGGGTTAGGACTTGGACACACAGATTTTAGAGGACACAGTTCAGCCCATCACACAGGTCGAGGACTAGCAAGTGCAGAGAGCAGGCCTGGCGGCATGGAAGGGAGGCCAGCAGGGCAGCCAAGCGGGGCCGTGGGCCCGGACCAGAGCTGGAGGTGCACACGTGGGAGAAGTGGGGTGTTTTGAAGGCAGGGCTGACAGGACTCAGTGATGGGTTGGATGAAGAGTATACAGGATCCACGGCCCAGGGCAGACCCCGGAGTGGCTGGGCCTGAGCATCTGGTGGTGATGGTCCTATAAGCCGAGGAAGACTCAGGTGGGAGGGAGTGGATTCGGGGGAAGGTGGACTTAATGGTGTGCGCCCGTGAGACCTCTGAAGGGAGAGGCAGACTGTTGAATCTGGAGCTGTGGGGAGAGGTTCGGGGTAAAGATACACACCTCGTGGCCATTAGCACGTAGATGACACATAACACCTGGAGACTGGATGAGCCCATTAGTGTATGGCCAGAGAGGAGAGCTGAGGCCTGAGCTCTGGGCTCTGCAGCATCCGGACCTCTGCGAAGGGAGCCGGGCCCGCAAAGGAAACCGCGATTTCAGGAGAGCCCCCCAGATAGTGTGTCGAGAAGGAGGCTGTGGTCAGCCAAGTGGGTGTCGCGGTGCTGCCGTTGCTGGGGACCTGTCTGGCAGGAGCCGTGTGTGTGGATTAGTGGCGAGAAAGGCCCGGTTGGATCGAGCTGAAGAGAGAAAAGCAGGGAAGAAACTGGAGATGATGGGAACGTCACCGGGGTGTGACTGGGGTCGGAGACGGGGTTTCACGATTGTCGTCGTTTCTACCAGGTGGAACGATCCCATCCTGAGGGAGAAATTGATGATGTAATAAAGGAAACTATTTACGGGAGGAGGCGAGAAGGGGTGAGGTCCAGAGCGCGGGGCAGGAGCAAGGACAGCCGCAGAGCGGGTGGTGGGTGGGCGGGTGACGGGGCTGGATGCAGGAGGTGGAGTTGAGGGGGCCGAGGGGGTGCGAGGCAGGGCGCGGGGTTGGTGTGGGGCAGAGAGCAGGGTGCCAATGTCCTGGCGGGTGCAGGGGTGAGGCGAGGAGACTGGCTTTTCAAGGGCCAGGAGTTTGCAGCAGAGGCCAGTCCAGAGGGCCCAGTGGGAGGGGATTTGGGGGTGGCGGAAACAGATGAGCGGGCGTGCAGGCCAGAGCAGGGTGGACTCCTGATGCAGGGCCCAACATAGGGCCGTGGGGGTCGGGTGGTGGGCACGCTGCCCCTGCCGTCCTCTCCAGCCACATTTCAAGGAGCCTGAGTGCCCTGCCGATGAGGTTGGACTTCATCCTGAGTGTCAGTAAGTGACAAGAGCCTGGATGAGTGGCAGGGAAGGGAAACTGGGCTTTAGGGGTTTGGGAAGAGATGGAGTCAACTGTAAAGTGACCCCTGGAAGGTGGAGAAGTGCGGGGAGACCCGGGCTTCTCATCGGATGGGCCGGGGAATGGAGTCCTTGTGCAGAGGTGACCGGCAGGGGCGGGCAGCCTGAGAGGCCCCCGCGAACGGCCTCTCCTCTCCCCCGTAGCCAAGGCCCAGGAAGTCCTCCAGGCCATCCGGGGCTACGTGCGCTTCTTCTTTGGCTGCCAAGACTGCGCTGGCCACTTCGAGCAGATGGCTGCTGCCTCTATGCACCGGGTGGGGAGCCTCGACGGCGCTGTTCTGTGGCTCTGGTCTAGCCACAACAAGGTCAACGCTCGCCTCGCAGGTAAGAAGGCCACCTCCAAGGCCGGAGTCGCCTACAGAGGGAGGACGAGGTGGGGAACTTTGTTGTCTTGGACCAGAGGTGGGAGACGGGACACTAGTTGTCCCCCAGGTAATACCCCGTGTGTCACAGTGCACGGAGCCCTTTCGCATGCCCTACCAGCCCTGCTGACGTCTGTCAGTGCCGTTAGACCCATCTTCCAGATGAAGACACCGAGGCTTGGACACGCTAAGACCTTGGCCTCCTGACGCCCTTGTGCTCTCTCCCCTGCACCAGGGCCCCTCCTTCTGCCTGTGGGGGTCCCTTTCCTGCCTCCCTGGTTCGGCCTCTTGGCTATTGGCCTCTTACTCAAACCAGTAGGGAGGAGAGAGCTGGCCTTTTCTACCCGCCTGGGGAGGGGGTCTAATGATAAAATAGCCAGAAAAGAAAGACCAGGTCCTTCTGGAAGCACCAGGGACGGATCCCGTGGGAGGCGAGGGGCTTCTCGTCTGAGTTTCCGTCATCGACAGCGTTTCTGTTCCCCCGGGCACCGGAGTCTGATGGGTCCAACTGGCAAAAGCAGGGGTGACTAGAGCTGGCGGGTGAGGAGGAAGCCATCTGTGGGTGGGAGCCCGGGCGTGTCCGTGGGGACAGAGGAGACCCCCCAGGGGCGTGAGGTTGGAGATGAGGCCCTGGGCAGGCGAGGTTAAGGGAGCCGAACAGAGCAGGTGGTGGTGCAGGCGGCTGCACTTGGTCCAGGTCTCCTGGGGCCTCTTGGTGGACTTTGAAAAGAAGACACATGCCTGTCCCTCCTCCCACCACTTCCCTTCCCGCCCCACCCCTGCCACCAAATGCTCTCAATGACCCTCCAGCCTGTGACCTCGGCTGGCTCTCAGCTTCCCTCTGAGCCCAGCTGCTGCCGCTGGGCCAGGAGCCATGGCCTCTCTTGGAGGGACTTAAAGGAAAGCAGTACCCTACCCGCTCTGGTGGGGCCCTTTCAAATCAAAGTGATCACAGTCAGGAGCGAGTACAGACCGGTGCTCACTTTGCAAGGCCCGCTCACTCGCTTCTCACCGGACCCTTGGAACCTACTTGTCGCCCCCTCCCCAAAATGACCATTCTGGCTTCTGCTTCACTTGCCGCTGCTTCATTCTGGCCAGCAACGTCTTTTCCTATTAAGCCCATTAGGGGAGGTGCCTCCTACCAGACAGATGGACTGATCCACATTTGCTGGCGACCCTGGGCGAGCGGCCGGTGCCAGGCCCCCTGGGGCCCAGCCCACGGTGCCGCTCTGTTGGGGGGCAGCGTCCCACCTCTCAGTGTCCTCTCCCCTGTCCAGCCCCCAGGCCTCCCCACCCTTGGCGCCTGCCTGGGGAGGAAACTCCACTAACGGCTACCTGCCCCAGAGGCCTGCAGTGGAGCCGCCTGTGGAACCCGCCACGCACCGCGCACTCTGTTTCGAAAGGCATTTTCCTTTAGTCACAAACGCAATATATCTCCGCTGGATAAGACTTGGAAACTTTCAGGAAAGCGAAAAGAAGATAAATACTGGCAGGCGGTCCCAGGACTGTGAGACGGATTCTTCTGAGTCTGCTCGCCCTTTCCCGTGTCTGGTCCAGGGTACAAACCGGCAGCGAAGTTGACAAAGGCAGACGAGGGTTTACGGGGGACAGCTCTGAAAGGGAGCTGTTCGCACTCCCAGCAAAGTTGGGGTGCTGGCATGGGGGTCGGGTAGGGCTGCCCCTCACCCAGAGAGGCACCATTGCTGGGCTCGGGCTGGGCCGAGGCCTGAGCTGGTTATTAGTGGGTCTCCCCTCATCGTGTCCCAGGGCAGGGGCGCGCCCTTTCTTCAGACGAGGGAGCTGGCGTTCTGAACGGAAGAAGAATGAGGTCTGGGCTTCTGGGCGTCACAGCCAATCTGTGTGCTTCTCTCCCCAGGTGCCCCCAGCGAGGACCCCCAGTTCCCCAAGGTGCAGTGGCCGCCCCGTGAACTCTGTTCTCCCTGCCACAATGAACTCCGGGGGACGCCTGTGTGGGACCTGGGCAATACCCTCAAGTTCTTCAAGATCCACTTCTCCCAGAACAACGTCGTCCTGGACCTTCCTTTAGCCAGGCCTGGCCCCCGGAGGGGCGCACAGAGGATGGCAGGCTCCCCACAGATGGAGCTGGCGACCGGAAATTCTACTGTGGTCCCTGAGAATGCTGAGATTGTGGTGGGCCGAGGGTCAGAACCCCCTGGGACTTTCACCCTCGATGTTCCAGTGGAGAGACTTGGGGCAGGTGGCCCTCAGGAGACACAGGCTGGCCTCGGTGTGACCGGAGCCGGGTCAGACCAGGGCCCTGCCGAGCACTTAGTGGAGCTTCAGAGGGATCAGTTGGAGCAGCCAGAAGGGCAGCGACCTTTAGCCAAGCGAGACACAGGAGCCATATTGCTGGCTGAGTTCTCGGCTGAGAAGGACCTCCCCGGAGGCCCTTCCGAGCTGAGACGAGTAGGCCGCAGCTCCAAGCAGCTGGCCAGTGTCCCTGAGAGGGAGCCGGAGGCCGGGGCCATGCGAAGCCGAGGCCGGTGGCTGCAGGTGCTGGAAGGGGACTTCTCCCACCTGGACATCAGCCTCTGTGTGGTGCTCTACTCCCTGTCCTTCATGGGCCTGCTGGCTGTGTACACCTGCATCCGGGCCAGGATGAGGACCCTGAAGGGCCACGCTAGCCACCCCGCAGCCTGAACCGTCCGACTTGGGAGGGCAGCAGGAGTGGGAGCTGCTACCCAAGGGGCTCCTCCAGCCCTCTGCCCCCTTCCTCTCCCCTTCCTCCTTGCCTAGGGAAATCCAGGAAGACCAGTTGGGCCTCCTGGGAATGAGTGCTCCACAGATGCAGAGACAGGCACAGGGTGGAGGTTCCTCTGAAGCAGGGGCAGGGGAGCCCTGGGCAGTGAGGGCGCTGGCTCAGCCCCCAGCCTCTCAGCACCAAATTCCTCTGTTTTAGCTTATTTGAAGTCCTGCCTCACTTTTGCTGAAGCTTCAATGTCTCCTGCTTGGTCTCGGCCATAAATTGGGGCCAGTGAGCCACAGTGTCCAAGGCTTCTCCTGAGGAGGGTCCCCGGGCTGTGGGCAGGAGAGGGACTCCTCACTGCATTCCAGGGCTCCAGCCATCCCGCTCCCTCTGCGTAGGAAGAGGCCTTCTCACCAGAAGGAAAGGTTGCCTCTGGGCCTCCGTGGCCCGCCCACCCTCCAGCCCCTCAGACCTCCTGCTGAGGGTAGGGTCTTCTGGAAGCTTCTGGAAGTCATGCTGGCCTCCCAGGTGAGGTTGGTGGGAGGACAGCCTCTGGCTGGTGCCTTCCCAGACCTCTGCTATGGGAAGCTCACAGGCTGGAGTTGATGTGGACGTGCCCGGCTGGGCGGGTGATGGTCACTGGGCTGGGGGTGAGTGGCTGGCTTAGCAGGACTGGATGAGGGGCTCGTGTGGGATTTAGGAGGGATGCTGGGATCTCTAGTGTCTTGCTCTGGGCTTACCTGTGAGAGGCAGAGTGAAGCCTCGGGAAAAAAAATAGTTGCTTCAAATGCGCTGTGGCTCTTCCTTTTTGGGCTCACCCCTCCTGGAGCTGAGTCTTTGTCTTTTGATTTTAGTCTCCAAAGTAGATGCTAGTCTTTGAAGGTGGAGGGTGCAGGAGTGAGGGGAGCGTCATTTCTCTCGAAGGTCCATCACCTGTTACATAGAGGTGAAAGGGTCAGAGGGTGGGCGACACTGTGCACAAGCTTGATTTTCACTCTGTCACTGCTTGGGAGGGCTGTGGAATAAATTATTTTTGTTTAGGCAAGTACCCGTGTGTCCTTTAACTTGCTACTTGGAGACCTAGTGTTCAGATCTGGACAGAATGTGCAAAGTTCTGCCTCACCTGGGATCCAGGCAGATGTGAGTTCCCCCGGCTCACGTAGCTCCTGGCCTGCAGGGGACAGGCGCCCTGGTCACAGCCCCTGTCTCCCGGATGGGGCGCTCCCCGACTTCTCACTGAGCTGTCTGGGCCCAGGCCCCGTCAGTCTCCACTGCACCAGTGCAGGCCTCTGTGGCGGTACAGCCCCGCCTCCTGCTCCGCACCTGCCAGGCCCTCCTCCACCAGGCGTCCTGCATCTCCAGCTCCCTTGGAAGAAGAGGGCTTGTTTGTGAGCAGGGGCCTCTCCTGCCTGGCTGCTGGACAGGGAGGAGTCAGCCAGATTAGAGGGCCTGCCCCTAATCCGGCCTGCTGGGTTTTACAAGGATCAGAGCAGCTGATAATGAACCTCATTAAGGGGGAGCAGGAGCCTCAATCCGATTTGGGGTTTTCTCTTCGACATCACTGTGTTCAGATGGCCTGGCTCTGTGTGGAGTGGGTGGGGGGCCAAGCATACTCCCTCTGCTAGGGCAGCTGGGGTGGGGGTGGAGGGACAGGCAGGGGTCAACTTGCCCTCCCTTGCTTATGTCAGCCCTACCTTACCTCTTTAGCTGCCTGGTTCCTATGGTGGGTCCCAGCCTGGAGCTTCTGCAGGCCTCTTGTCTGTCTGAGAGTCCCTATCTGCTTATCTCCCCCTGCTCTGCCGGGCGCTGGCTGGGAGGCCGAGGGACTGACCGACCAACACTCTGTTGGCAGTGGCACCCTGGCCCGCAGGAGGGTAAAAGGCTCCCGCTGGGCCAAGACCACTCAAGGACCCCTGCTTCCCCCAACCTGGTTCCTGACATAATGCCAAATGCAGAGGGTTTCTATCTGCCAGCCCTTAGCGCTCCAGTGACCGTATTTACCAAGCTCGGGGGTTCAGAATTGGGCTAGGCTGGAAGCGGTGGTGGCCAGCCCCAGCTCCACAGCGTCTGCCCACAGAGGCAGGAGGCAGGGCCTCACTTGAGACCCACTAGGGCCCAGGCAGGGGCGGGGGCTGCGAGGGGAGTCTCCTTCCTCCCGGCAGCCTCGGCATCTTTTCGCCCTGTCCCAGCCCCCTCTGATTGATAAACAAGGGCCGGGCCTCAGCAAGACTGCTGCCTTTCACCTTGATTTCCCCAGGGCGCTCAGCGCCATCGATAAACCTGCTTCGCCCACCAGCTGGTCCCCTCCCCCGCCCGGTCTGCCAGGCGGGGAGCAGGGGCTTCCATGCCGTGAACACTGCCTGCCACCTCCGTTCTAGGTTCTCTGCCCCTGGGGAGAGCTGCCACAGAGGCGAGGGGCCTCAGGGGAGCCCCGCAAAGCAAAAACTCCTTGTTCTGGGGCCACACAGAAAATCTCGCTTCTGCCGGGAGTGGGGCTGGGAGGGCGGGTGGTACCTACTGAGCGTGGAAGAATGCTTTCCTAGAGGAGGAGGACGCTGAGCTGAGCTGGGGAAAGACGGGCCAGTGTTAGCGATGTAAATAAGGAGGAAAGAGGCCTCGGGCAGAGGAGAAAGCACGTGCGCAGTCCAGCAAAGAAAAATCGAGAATGCAAGAAATTCTAAGCAAAAAAACATTAAAAACTATTTTAAAGGATGTTTTTTTCAATACGGCACTGGGATAGAAGCTTGGGATAAATCAAGAAGAGAGCCCTGGTCCCTGTTGTTAAGGAGCTTCCGCTCTAGAGAAAAAGTGAGAAAAACGGAGATTGTGGTGAGTGTTCTGAAGGACAGAGCAGGTGGGGACTGGGGCAGCCTCTCTGAGACATAAAGGACAACAAGCCCCGCGTGGGAGGGGTGCGGGGGTCACACGGGCAGGGGTGAAGGGACCACAGGCCAGAGAGGTGGCCCACCTTTGGCCTGGCTGGTCCCCAGCGGCCTTGGCACGGGGTGGGGTGGGGGAGCCCAGGTCTGGCCCATCCTCTGGGTGTGGGGTGAGGAGTGGGCTACAGGAGACCCGCAGAGCCTTGGCACTGGAGGAAAGTCCCTAGCAACCGAAGGAGGAAGATGAGACCTGGTTCATTCCCCTGGCCGCCCACCAACTAGGTGGCTGTAACACACCGGTGAACTCTTCACCTGTTGGCTCTCGATTTCCTCTCTGTAAGAGGAGGCCTCAGACCGGGCTTCAGGGTGCCTAAGGTGACTTCACCTCGCTTATTGTTATTCCGGCTGCTTTATTGTCAGCTCAGTGAGGGGTCATCCCTGCAGGGCCTTCCAGAAAGGACTCTGACTGAAGGAAATCACAACCTGTGTAATTTCTGTCCTGATGGACCCACTATGAAAGGGAAGCTTCGCTCAGCCTCTGCTCCGAGGGAAGAGCACCCCACAGGAGGAGCACCCTCCCACTCATACACTGGGCCTGCACCCTCGGACTGGGCCCCGCTGTGCAGTTCCCTCACCAGGGAGAGGCCCATGCACCCGGATCCCAGGTCCTGGAGCCTGGGTGACTGGTCGTCTCAGAGGAGGCGGTCTCTTCTTTCAGCCTTGCTCTCTGCCCTGGAGGGGATCA
>NW_011888846.1:2132892-2133628 GCF_000151845.1 Pteropus vampyrus | reverse complement strand
GCACCCGGATCCCAGGTCCTGGAGCCTGGGTGACTGGTCGTCTCAGAGGAGGCGGTCTCTTCTTTCAGCCTTGCTCTCTGCCCTGGAGGGGATCAGCCCCAGTGAGGGGGGCGGGTGATGGCCTCCAGGAGGGTCACTAGAGGGCACCAGGCTGATGGCCCAGGCTCTCTGCTCACCCTCCCTGGCCCCTTCCCTTCAGCTTTCACCTCTGCTTGGGAGCATGTGTGCAGGTGTAGGTCACAGACATGGCGGAAAGTGTCCAGAAGTCACAAGGCACAGGTGGGGGACCTCTGCCAACACGAGGAGATGAGGCTGAGGGGATCAGTCCATGGGGGCATTGGCCTTGGGGGATGACTCGAGGAGCATCTGCTTAGATTCTAGGGTGAGATCTACCTGGCAGGGCTGGTGAGTTTCCAGGTGCTTCTTAGGCAAGGCTTGCTCTGTCTCTGTACCGAGAGAGCAAAGGCCTCTCCCTGCCTGGGCTGGGGCTCTTCCGGAGCGAAGTGGGCCTCGGCGCTGTCCGTTCAGCCTCCTTCTCCCCCCTAGTGATGGCATGACTTGCCTCTCACCAGTGCCTTCCTGGAAGCCTCTGTCACCACCGATTGCAGCTCGTGGCTGGAGAGACCATAACCTTGTCTAGCTTGACTCTATATAGGGTCAGAATTCTGCTTTGAAGAGGGAGGAATTATTTAGCAAATGATGTTGAGAGTATTGATTATTTATGGAAAATTCAGCT
>NW_011888846.1:2129649-2131827 GCF_000151845.1 Pteropus vampyrus | reverse complement strand
ACCAGGGCAGGTCAGCAGCTGAAGTGAGCGCCTCATTTAATTCGGTGCCCAGGTGCCTCTCTGGAACCTCACCCTCGTTCTGGCTCTGATTTAAATACTTAAGTGTGTTTTTGAATTTTTGCAATAAATATTTCTTTTGAAAAGAAAACAATAACAAGGAAAATAAAAAAAGATTAAAGGATTTTAAATTTCTATTGTAGATAAGAAAATTACTAAAGCTCTATTGAAAACAATGGGCCAAAGTATTACATGAAAGATGCCATTTTTATTTGTTATTGGCAAAAACGATACAAACAAAAAAAAAGCATTATCTAGAGTGAGGGGAAATGAAATGTTTGTTATTTACCGCCGCATTTGAAACAGCAGTTATCTATTTCTCATGAATGTGCACCTTGAGCACACAGCAGTGCGGGCACCTGGCTGTTGTCTACTCCCCCAGCTCCTCTGAGCTTCACGAAGACAGGGACAGTGTTCCCCTCTCCGCTGCAGTGCCAGGACTTACCATGGGGCCTGGCACACCTCAGGATGTCAGGAGATAGTTCTTGAATAAACGGGGGGCACATTCTAGGACCTGCATCTCTCCACGCATGCCGTTCCCTTTTTAATGCCCCTTTCAGTGCTGCGTACAGTGAGCGCTGTAAACATCAAAGATGCTTAAAGGTGTCAGAAAGAATGAATAACAAATTAGGAAGCAGCTACCGTTGTGGAAAAAGGATATTTTAGGGTCAAACGCAACTGGGTTCAAATCTCACCGTTGCTCCATGTAACCTTGGCAGGTGCTTCTCGGATCCTGAGCTTCTCAATCCGTAAAGGAGGTAACAAGGTGAAAGGTACGGCCATCAGCGCCCAGCACATAGCAGGAATTCACTATATGTTGTGAATACCATCAGCCTTCTCTACTAATTGCCACGGGCCAGGGATTAGGATGTTGGACTTTAGAGACCCAAGCGGCAAAGGACACCCAGGTGGCCAACACTGTTGGCCTCTGGGATTGGCGTGAGCCCCGGCATGAGGCACTGGCCACTGCACGTCGGAAGTGGCCTGGCATCCTGGGGAGACAGGGTGTCACTCCATAGAAGGGCCATTCCTCAAAGTCAAAACCACTGTGTTTTCAAAGTCCTTTATTCATCTCCAAGTACTTCTGCATAGTTTGTTCTTTTAAAAAATTTTAAATTTTAGTTACTGTTTTCAATAGGCCACACAGGCTTAAGTATTCAGAAGATTCAAAAGGACAGAGTGCAAAGCCTTCTTCTCTGCTGTCTCGCAGCCACTCAGGTCCCCTCCCTGGCGGCCAACAGTACCACCGGTTTCCTGTGTGTCCTTTCAGACCTGTTCGATGCAAATACGAGGAGAGATACACACTCTAAACACCAGTCAGCACCGTGGCTTTTTCACTTAATACTGTACTTTGAAGACCCTTCCATAGATTGCTAAGTTCGTCTGGGGGTGGGAAAAAGAGCAAAGTAGGGGGCTTGGCTTATGAGAGATTTTTAAGTGCAATTTTACCCTAGGAACAAATACCTGGACTAATGGATCATAATGAAAAGTTCAAAGGAAGACCCACGAATATATGGAAATGGAATATATGGAGATCTGATAAAGGCGGCGTGATAAATTGAGGGGACAGTGGCTGGCGATGGGGACAGTGGCTGGCGATGGGGACACTGGCTCATTATATGGGGAGCAGATATCTGCAATGTGCAAAACTGCTCTCATCGTCATCGAGGGTGGACCCAACTACAGTCCTGTTGAGCAGACCCAGCAGAAGATTCTCCTTGCCCCAGCCAGGAAGGGGCAGGGCTCCGAGGCGAATAACTCGGATGGCACAGCAGGCAAAGGACCATGCCAGGCCAGCAGGCAGGTGTGCTGGTCAGCTGGTCAGCTGTCCGAGCCCTCCCCCAGCCCAGGGTGAGGGGCCCAGAACGTGATCTCTGAGACCAGTTTCGTTCACAGCCAGCCATGGGTCAGGTCACCTGCACCAGCCCCTGAAGTGTGTGTGGTAAAATGGACAAATTACCCTGACGTGTTCCAATTTTCGCCCTCCAGGAGCAATTCCCTGCAGGCCTGTTCTGGAGCAACGAGTGTGAAATGCGGCCTTCATGGTGGATTAGCAGCCTAAAGGAAGCTGTCACCTCCGGAGAGAGCGGGCAAGTTCTGTTTCTTCCCGGGAGAATGCCT
>NW_011888846.1:2118686-2129599 GCF_000151845.1 Pteropus vampyrus | reverse complement strand
TGGCCTCTGGGATTGGCGTGAGCCCCGGCATGAGGCACTGGCCACTGCACGTCGGAAGTGGCCTGGCATCCTGGGGAGACAGGGTGTCACTCCATAGAAGGGCCATTCCTCAAAGTCAAAACCACTGTGTTTTCAAAGTCCTTTATTCATCTCCAAGTACTTCTGCATAGTTTGTTCTTTTAAAAAATTTTAAATTTTAGTTACTGTTTTCAATAGGCCACACAGGCTTAAGTGTTCAGAAGATTCAAAAGGACAGAGTGCAAAGCCTTCTTCTCTGCTGTCTCGCAGCCACTCAGGTCCCCTCCCTGGCGGCCAACAGTACCACCGGTTTCCTGTGTGTCCTTTCAGACCTGTTCTATGCAAATACGAGGAGAGATACACACTCTAAACACCAGTCAGCACCGTGGCTTTTTCACTTAATACTGTACTTTGAAGACCCTTCCATAGATTGCTAAGTTCGTCTGGGGGTGGGAAAAAGAGCAAAGTAGGGGGCTTGGCTTATGAGAGATTTTTAAGTGCAATTTTACCCTAGGAACAAATACCTGGACTAATGGATCATAATGAAAAGTTCAAAGGAAGACCCACGAATATATGGAAATGGAATATATGGAGATCTGATAAAGGCGGCGTGATAAATTGAGGGGACAGTGGCTGGCGATGGGGACAGTGGCTGGCGATGGGGACACTGGCTCATTATATGGGGAGCAGATATCTGCAATGTGCAAAACTGCTCTCATCGTCATCGAGGGTGGACCCAACTATAGTCCTGTTGAGCAGACCCAGCAGAAGATTCTCCTTGCCCCAGCCAGGAAGGGGCAGGGCTCCGAGGCGAATAACTCGGATGGCACAGCAGGCAAAGGACCATGCCAGGCCAGCAGGCAGGTGTGCTGGTCAGCTGGTCAGCTGTCCGAGCCCTCCCCCAGCCCAGGGTGAGGGGCCCAGAACGTGATCTCTGAGACCAGTTTCGTTCACAGCCAGCCATGGGTCAGGTCACCTGCACCAGCCCCTGAAGTGTGTGTGGTAAAATGGACAAATTACCCTGACGTGTTCCAATTTTCGCCCTCCAGGAGCAATTCCCTGCAGGCCTGTTCTGGAGCAACGAGTGTGAAATGCGGCCTTCATGGTGGATTAGCAGCCTAAAGGAAGCTGTCACCTCCGGAGAGAGCGGGCAAGTTCTGTTTCTTCCCGGGAGAATGCCTCTCTGTGTCTAGCCTGTGGCCCGAGCAACACTTCCCATAACCACTGCCCTGTTTCTGTGACTGAAAAGCCTGAACCAATGTCGCGTGTATGTTTTGGGGGTGGAGGGTATGAGCTGGAGCAGGACACAGTCACACGTGCTTCAGACTGTGGAGCAGTCTCCTGTGGAAGTGCTGGTCCCCTGACACTTTGTCCCCTTCCGGAGGAAAGCTTTGGGCGGACTTCCCCTGAGGGCCAGCAACATCCATTGCTAACATTTATGGGGTGTCCTGTCCTCAGGGGCGTGGAGTCTAGGAGGGGAGACCCGCCTGTGAAGAGTTCCATTACAATTCATCCTGGTAGTGGATGCCCCACAGAAGGCTGAGGCGTCGCGGGGCCCTGAGTAGTCACCTCCTCTTCAGGAGGGACAGCTGAGGGTCTTGCAAGAAGAGCAGGGGTTCGCCAGGAAATTAGCATGTGGCGGGAGGGGGGAGGAGAGAGGTGAGAAAAAGCGCTAAGAGTGAGCGGTGGGGCGTGGCCTAAGCAGGGGACTGAAGGAAGAGCTGGAAGTCTGGCCTCCATCCTGCAGGCAGTAGGGGCTGGGGTTGGGGGTGTCTCAGCAGGAGCGGGCACAGTCTCAGGTATTTTTCTGCATGACGTCCCCAGTGTGAGAGCTCCAGGCCTGAGGTGCAAGTTCTTCTCCTCCAGTAACATGTAAGCAGGACTTGCGGGTCCCCCAGGTCTCAGGCCTTCTCACTTCGTGTGTGCTCTTCTCCCCACCCCAAATCCTTCCCCACCAAACCCCTCCCTGGGTTCAACCGTCACCTCCTCCGGGAAGCCTTCCCCGACCCTCCTCACGCCCCGCCCCCCACGCGGTCAGGCTCTTCCTCCCCTCCGTAGGCCATTGTAAGTGCCATTCTTTCCCTCCCGTCACATGGCAGAAGGCGCGTGCTGACCGCTCAGCCTCCCGCACCAGGCCGTGAACTCTGGGAAGGCAGGGGCTGCATCCTGTCCATCATGTATCGCTCCGTTTGTCACCCTGGCTGCTCGGTCAGTGGCTGCTGAATGAATGCATGGCCTCCATGCTCACCCGTAACTAAAACACAGTCTAACTTTGCTCGGAATGGACTCCTCTGTCCCAGCCGACTCAGCTCTCTCTGCCCTGGATGCATGCAGCATCCCAGGGAGAGGAGAGATACCAGAAAGTATTTTACAAACCTATTTAGGTTCTCAGAAGCACCATAAGATTTGCACATTGGTAGACCTTTCTCGATGAGCTGCTGTGGTCACATGGAGGCCGGGCGCCCGCTGTGCAGGGGCGCACAGACGGACATCTGCAGGAACGGAGGCTGGGACAGACGTCCTCTCAGAAGCTTCCAGTCTAAGGTTCTGGTCCTGTGAGGTCAGAGGTGTCGGAAGCGGGAAGCCACACCCTAGGCCTGGGGTAGCTCACAGTCAGGGACCCCCAGTCTCACTGCAGCCACAGCGGCTGAAGCGGGAGGCTGGTGTGGCTTTTCCTGTGCCTGGTGTCTGGGTCATTATCCCATGCTTTCCCCTGCTTCTTGAGCTCTCATCACAGGGACCACGTGGCCTATGTAATAAAGTCCGCAGAGTGCTGTGGGAGAGCAGGAAGTACATAAAAAGCCAGGGACCATTAGGGGTGAGAGGGAAGTGGGGCCCTGACAGCCATAACCGTGCGTATCCAGCCAGCGACCACACTAATAACAGGTCCGACAGCCTAACCAGGCCTGACAGGGCCACCGACTGCCACCGCAGGAGCAGCTGCTTCGCTGCCCGGGGAGGATGTGCTGCAGCACAGGGTCACCCATAAACTCACTCACTCCTTCATCCATTCATGCAGCGAATGTTTACTAAGACACCATCAAATGCTGGGCTCTGTCCTTGGGGCCGGAAACATAATGGTGAACAAGACAGCTTCTTTACTGTCAGCAGAGAGATATAAAGAAAGGGACAAGGACATCACACCAACGTTTACTAGTACCTACGGAACATCTCTTAGGGGCCAGGCGCCGAGCACACTGATTTCACGTGTAATCCGAGAGGCAGGTGCTACTCTCCATCTTCCCGTGATTGAGCAGCTGGCCTGAGGTCTCCCGTGCTGAGGCCTCGTGTAAATAAGATGCCTCTGGAGAGAGTGGCGCTAAGGAGACTCAACCACCCTTGACTGATCTTGAACCTTCTCAGAGCTGCCCGAGAGGTCCCCACGATGGGGTGGCTGGACCGAGAAGGCGGTACCCGAGTCCGGTCAAGAGTAGAAATGCGTGTTACCAGGGAAGTTTCCGTCGTGAAGGTGGCTGGAACCCCAAGGAGGGCCCTGGCCCTTGTTAGCAAGGGGGCAGGTGGGGCAGGGTGTTCCCAGGGAGCGGGGCCTTGACAACGCTGTTTGGTACGTCTGAGGCCGGAAAGCCTGGACCCGGGGAGACGTGAGTAGCTTCCACCGGGATGGGGGTGATGCCGGGCCATCTGCAAAGCCAGCCAGCTCCCAGTACTCACGAAGCACCTTCGGTGCTAAACCTGCACCCTGACAACTGGGCAGGGGCCAGGGGTGGGACAGAGGCTCACTGGGGCCCGCCGCCTGGCAGGAGCAGCCTCGCGGACCCTGGGCTGGGGAGCGTGGGCAGAGGGGGCCTGGGCTTCCTCCTTCAGCCACAACCAACAGTTCCACTAACTTGCACGCAGCCTCGAAACTGGGAGCAACCCCGACCCAGGACACCACGCACTTTCTGTTTCCCTCCCCAGGCTCTTCCCTCTCTGGATGTGCACGGAACACAAACCCCTCGCTGTTCCAGCGAGTGCAACCACACCGGCCATACAAAGACACTGTTCAACCCTTGTTTTAAAGGGTAAGCGCACTAGGGGCTGATGTTCTGCATCCCTGGGACACTTGGTGAGCCTGAGAAGAGCTCGTGGGAGGAGGGTCACCTACACTAGAATCATTCACGTTATGCTTTGTACACCATTATGTGTCGCATGTGCTTATGTTTCTCCTTGTCCTGGAAACTACGCTCTGCTTTCTTCAGGATACATTTCAGGTGCTTAAAAAAGTTTTGTTCAGCAAATGAAGTCATTTTATAGCCAGAAACTGAGGGAAATCAAGCAAACTCTTTCACTGGTCACTATAAAGGAGCGGGGGGTGGGGGGGTCCATCTCTTCGTGGGGCAGGTGGCCAGCAGTGTTCAGAGGAAGTTCCAGCTGAGAATCAGGGCCTGTGGGTGCCACTGGTACTAGGATATAGGAGGTTGGTAAGTGGGCCTTCAAAGGCCTCAGATCTAGACCCTTCTGCCAAAGCCTGGGTACAGCGTGAATGTGTGAACATACAACCCAGAGCTCGTAACGACCCCCGACATTCGTGGAACTCTTTCGTATCAGCAGCACAATAGACCCGTAAGGCACATGCTATTATTATTCTGCCCATTTTACAGAGGACTTTATTTTACCATTTACCATGGCATTATATTAATTTATCGTTACGTTCGGCATCCGCCAAAGGTCAGCATCTTATATTGTTTTGCACCTACTCTCTGCTTCCGAATTCTGCGGGTTCAGACCCTGCCTCCTGCCCATCTCCTCTCTTTTATTTTTGCCCTTTTACTCACCAGGTCGGCTTCTTTCCTCTCCCTTCTCCGCCTACCCAGATCCTTCCTGTTTTCCAGCTAACTGACCACCCCGGTGCCCATTGGTCTCTCCCGTATCTGACCTCTGACCTCCCTCTCCCCTGCCCCAGACTTAAGCAGGGTAAATCTGTCTCTGTGAACAGCGGGGCGCTCATGCCCTCCTGGTCACTTTCAAAGAGCCTGGGGACTGTCAGTGGTCAGATAAGGGTCTTTCCAAGGTGAGCTGGAGGGCAAGAGAGGGGAACAGGGGCAGCTGGGCCCCCAGAGGCCACAAGTCTGACACCCCCAGCAGAGGGACAGAGTTTGCCAGGCTCTGGGGTGGAGGTGCTGGGCTGAGCTAATCACCTAAATGGACGCAGGCTGTTGAGAGACAGGCTCTATTCCCTAATAGAATTTGCCCTCAAGTGCAATTTAATTTTCTCTGAGGCGGTCTCCAGCCCCTCTGCTACCCTCCCCCAGGCAGACCCTCATTTCCCCAGCTTCCAAAGGGGAGCAGAGAACCTTCTCTCAGAGACAAGAGGAGAGCGGCCTCCGCTGGGCTCCGTCCAGTCCTCTTCCCTTGGAACAGCTCCTGCCCCGCCCCCAGCCGCACCCCTTCCCCAGCTCCTGCCCTAGATGGGGTGCCCTGCTCCCCTTCCAGACACCCTCTGACTTTCCTCCAGAGCTGCCTGGACTCAGCGATTCCCAGCCACCAAATCTTGACCATGAAGGCGTTCTTCCCCTGACCTCTGGTAAGTTCACATGCTTCGAGAATTCTCTTTGTCCTGCTTATCAGAGGCTTAGAGGGCACACAGTCAGGAGGAGGGTATGGGAGATGTCACCGTGGGGGGGTATGGGCCCAGGTGTACACACGCTGGGTGGAGGGGGCAGAATCAGCTCGGAGCCCTCTGGCGTGGGGCAGAGCCCAGCTCCCGAGCACGCTAGGGGCTAGGGACCGTCCCGGCCCCCAGAGCCTCTCCCGGGGCTGGATTTCCCTCCAGAAGCCAGTACTCCCAGATCCCAGACCGAGGTACCCTGAAACCTGCCTCTGGTCATCGGGGATATCAGATGTGGGAACTGGGGCTCTTAGTTGTTCTCTCTTCTTCCCCGCTACTTTCAGGCTGGAAGTGGGGTAGCTTCTGAGCTGCCTTCCATCTTGTCCTCTGAGACCCCCCTCTGGCTGTGACAGCGGCTCAGGGAGGTCAGTGCAGGTCCACGCCTGGCCTGTGCCCGAGTTCATGGACTTCCGCCGCCCACCACGACCACCCTCAGCAGGGAGGGGTCAAGCACCACAAAGAGAGCCCTAGGGAAGGGGGCAGCAGAAAGGGGTGGCACGCTTAAAGTTAGTTGAGGTGGCTTTCAGGGAGGGCAGGAAGCCTGAGGGGCACAGAGTGGTCCCTGGACTCGGGTCCCACGGCCTTGCTCTTCGTCTGGCCGGCCCTGCGCAGAGAGCGCTAGAATTCCTTTGCCATCAAAGCCTTAAGAAGAGCAGAGGGCGGGGCCGAGGATGGAGGATGGATGGGTAGCGGGTCAGGGTCACTGCAGTGGGGAGGTGCTCGTTCTTCAGGCACAGCCACCTGCTCTGATTCTGCTCTTATGCAGCTGAGGTCCCTTTATCAGTGCCTGGGGCCCATTTCTCGTGGGGCTACATCCTGCCTGCTAATTCACCCCAGCAAACACTTATTAGTCTCTTACTTGGTGCCTGAAACTGGGCCGGGTGCTAGCAGGAAAAGGGACTACTGTATGCATGTGTGTATGTGTGTGCTCAGTACATACAAGTCAAAACACTGAAAATAGCATTGTCTAAAGGAATATCATGCCAGCCACTCGGGTAATTTATTAAAATTTTCTGGTAGCCATGCTAACAGAAGAAAGAAGTGAAATTTAACATAGGTTTTCTTTAAGCCAATATGTCCAAAATAGTACCGTTTCGACATGTAATATATGTTTTTAAAGTCTTAATGAGGTGTTTTACTTCCTTTGTATTAAGTCTTCATTGTCCAATATGCGATTTACATTTATGGCATATCTCATTTCTGAGCCACCACATTTTGGTACTCAATAGTCATCTGTGACTCATGGCTACTGTACTGGACAGTGAAGGCCCAGGGCATTCCCACACGCAGGGTGGCCCGCGGGCCAGCAGCCTTGGTGTCGCCAGGCAACTTGTTAAAAATGCAGACTCTTAGGTCCCAGAACTGCTGAATCAGAATCTGTCTTTCAACCAAATGCCCAGGTGATCTAGCACAGTCAGTCTGGGGAGCGCCGTGTGCAAGGGCAGGGGACAGAACCAACGGTCACGGAGCGTTTGCCTTCGGAGCTGGATCTCGTAGGGTCCCCCAACAGCCCCTTCTCAGGAGAATGGTCTGAGTGTTACACCCCCCACCATTCACACAAGCAAACAGAGCCTCAGATTTAACTTCTCACAGCCACAAAACCTGGATGTAGAGAAACCCAAGATTTGTCTTCCACAGAATGCTTCCTCGGTGAGGTCTTGGGGAAACCCTTTGTCCCCTAAAGCTCTCAGTGTTTCTTCCTTGGCCATCAAAAGTGGCCACCGTTACAGGCAAGTGCTATTCCTCTCTCCACTATACAACTCGGTAAATGGAGGCTCGGAGTGGGTCCCAGTGCAAAAGGATGATGGGTTTTTTATAGATCAGCCTTGACACCTGCAGCTGTCTTTAAATGGAGCCAGGCTGGACTTTGCCTCCTCGCTCCTCCCCGTTTGTGGTCTCCTCTGAGGAGGCTCCGGGACTGAGCTGCTAGAGAGCGCAGACAGCCCACCTTCCTGCCTTCGGGTTCCTCACCTGTATCGTGGTTGTCATTCCTACTTGGTGAAGCGTGGGTGAGTGAAGGTAGGTGAAGGCCCTTAACACACGGTAAAGCGCTATGAAAATGTTGGTTACCAGGTTCATTCTTGGATTCAGGATGCCTCTGAGCCCTAGAGATGGAAGAGGGGAAATTCGGAAGGGAGGAAGGGTGTCAGCTGGGCAGTCTGGAGTCTAAATTCTTTCTTTAAGTAAAGTTGAATATTAAGTCGGCTTTAAAGACACACGAAAACAAAGAGCATAATTACAGATTGTGGGGGAGAATAGCTTCTGAAGAAAAGATACATAATTACAGATTGTGGGGGAGAATAGCTTCTGAAGAAAAGATACTGTTGGGGGAAGCGGGCGGAAGGGACAGAGCCGGCTGAGTACTGCTGGCGATGGCCGTTAGTTAGCAACTGCCACAGTGACGTCTGAGTGCCTGCTGTGTGTCGAACACCAGGCTCTGGAGTTTATATTACCTCTAATCCAACAAGCTCCCTATAATGTAGGGGGGTGGTTATCCCATTTTAAAGATGAGAAAAGTGAAGGGGGTAAGATAGGGTAACTTGCCCTAGGTGTCGGGGTTTGAGCATGGATGGCCTGACTCATTGCAGTAGAAGGCATGTTTCAGGGAAACCCTCTCCAAGCCACCACTCAACTGTACCTTCCTGTCCCCTCTGCTTGGTACAAAAGGAGCCTGTTTCCATGATGGAATGGGAGCTTTTCACGAGACAGCTAAAATTTCACCCGAGGCGCAATTTTGGTACCTCTGCCTCAGCTTGTGACCGACCATGTGTTAAGAGCAGGTCTCCTCTACTCAACAAAAGGCAAAAGCCAAAAAAAAAAAAAAAAAAAGGCCCCATAATCATGGGTTTCTCTCTTTACCAATGAACATTTTCAGGCGAGAAGAGCTCCCAAGTTCTAGTTCTAGCCTTCCCTTGAAAACATTCAAGAGAGTTTCTTGTTCCCTGGTTTCCTCCATAAATAGAAAAGAAAAAGGAAAATAAGCAAACTACTAGAGAAGAGAGTGCAATAATGATGCCAGCCACCATTTCTACGGTAAAGCTTCCTAGGTGCTTCTGCTGACCACCTGTGAGGAGAGTCCATCCTATCGTTATCCCACTTAGCCAGAGGGAAGGCAGAGTAAGGAACCTGCCACAGGTTACCCCAGTTAGATGTATCCAAGGTGAGATTTGAATGCAGGTACTGTGAGCCCAGAACTCGAACTTTCGCTAACCCATTCTCTGACTCCCTCCAGCACAAGGAAGGTAGATGAACCTGGGGAAATTTGCTGGGACTGTTTCGTAGGAACACTGGGAGCCCTGGAGCAAAGTAAGCTGTGGACTGGCTGTGCTTGGCAGTCCATCTCATTGTCTTCCAGGGCCTAGGAAGGAGCTGGCATACAACAGATGCTCAATGAATGCATGAATTAAGGAATGCTCTAAGGCACTCTAGGTTTTTGATGGGAAATAGAGAGAATAAACTCTGAGATTAGAACAAGACAAATTCCCCGATCATCCCCAATTCCCATGCATTCCAGCCATGGGGTATGAAGGCTGCACAGGTGGATCGCAGAGGACTCAGCCTTGCTGGGTAACATACTCTGCGTGGACCCACCACCTGGTTATGCTTGGGAACCTCCAAATAATAGTTATTGGATGATGCTGGAGGTGCAGGCAAAGATAGAGCCAGACTACCTGAGACCATATCCTGGCTCTACCTGTGCATTCTTGGGCACATCGCTTGACCTCTCTGTGCCTCTGTTTTCTCATCTGTAAAATGGGGATAATAATAGTACCTGCCTCAAAGGATTTGTGAGAATTAAATGAGTTAATACGTATGGAGTGCTTAGAGCAGTGCTGACGATATAAGTGTCAGCTATTGTCACTTCCCTTTCTTCCTCTGAGGATCTCAGTGCCTTTTCTTATTCTGTTTCTCAGCCACTTACTGACTCGATCTTTTCTTGAGAGTTAGATGCCCAGGTACAGGACCATCTCTTTTCCGTGTCCCTAAAATTCCCGTGTCAAGGACACAGGGCAGTTTTAAGATGAGCAACAACTGCCTTCTGATCTGCATCGTAGCGGGGAGAGGGCCCTGGAAGGTTCTGGGAAGAGAAGGAGACAAATGACGAAGTGGTGGGCTCACGAAAGGGGCCTCTGACAAATGACTGGAAGCACTGGGTGGACAGATGGAGAAGAGCAAAGGCCCCTGTCCTTTTATTGGAGAACTCCTTGTGGCTCCCTGAACAAGACAGTGGCTCCCCAGGGGCTGTGCTGAGGGTTGGTCTCCCCGGCTCTCTCTGCTGGGATGAGTAATATGGACCAGGGCAGAGGGTCTATATCAATCTAGCCCAGCAGAAAAATGAATGAAAATTGAATTCCCCAAGGAGAATCGGGGAGCTGTTATCCAGACAGAGATAAATCAAAGGATGCCACAGAGACGGGGGAGCAGGTTTCCAACAGCAGGAGAATAATTAAGGAAACAGTTTCAAAATGCAAATGATAAGAGAGGATTTGAGAGGAAGGAGGACAAGGAGGAGATGATTGGAGGTGGGTGGTGGCGAGAGAGAGAGACTAGGGTTCAGGATTCCTGGCATCTGAGGGTGAACTCGCCCACTCTGTGAAGCTCCTAAAACGTAAGGGTTGGAAGACACATGAGTCCGATGTGTGGGGCAGAAAGAGCACCAGATAGGGAGTCAAAGGCTGGATTTAATCTCCAATTGGCTCTACAACTTATTAGCAATGTGACCTTAGGCAAACCACTTAACCTTTCTGTTTCCCCATAATCATTCCCAAGCTCAGGCATGATTATGAAGATCAAATGACATGACATATGTGGAGGAACTTTGAAAAATGCAAAGTGCTAGACAAATGCAAGCTATAATCATTTTCCTAAATTGAGTTTCTGGAGATTCTTCCCTCAGAATGGGATCCACTGACATGTTGAGTTCGGTTTCCAGAAAAGTAATGTGTAAACGTCCAGAAAATACTGAATACTCATCGACTAGGGACCGACGGCCCTGACAGAACTTAGACCTGGGGAAAGCCACATCGCCACTGGCCCGTCCTCTGGTGCCCACCCTCCGAACAAGTCATAGTCAAAAGGCACAGGTGTGCGGGCAGTTCTGAGGACTGTTGCTCCTGGGAGGTCACCTGCCAGCCCTGGGCAGCCTCCAGTGAGAAAAGGCTGCTGAGTCAGCTCAGAGCTTTAAGTCCAAACAAATCTCCCCGCCCCCGCCCCCGCCAAGGGGCTACCTGCAGGATTCAGCCATTCCCCCATTCTCAATCTGGGGCTAGAAACTAGCTTAGCTTCC
>NW_011888846.1:2115015-2118636 GCF_000151845.1 Pteropus vampyrus | reverse complement strand
ATATGTGGAGGAACTTTGAAAAATGCAAAGTGCTAGACAAATGCAAGCTATAATCATTTTCCTAAATTGAGTTTCTGGAGATTCTTCCCTCAGAATGGGATCCACTGACATGTTGAGTTCGGTTTCCAGAAAAGTAATGTGTAAACGTCCAGAAAATACTGAATACTCATCGACTAGGGACCGACGGCCCTGACAGAACTTAGACCTGGGGAAAGCCACATCGCCACTGGCCCGTCCTCTGGTGCCCACCCTCCGAACAAGTCATAGTCAAAAGGCACAGGTGTGCGGGCAGTTCTGAGGACTGTTGCTCCTGGGAGGTCACCTGCCAGCCCTGGGCAGCCTCCAGTGAGAAAAGGCTGCTGAGTCAGCTCAGAGCTTTAAGTCCAAACAAATCTCCCCGCCCCCGCCCCCGCCAAGGGGCTACCTGCAGGATTCAGCCATTCCCCCATTCTCAATCTGGGGCTAGAAACTAGCTTAGCTTCCGTTAGCCTCGGTTTTCTCATCCACTAAGAAAGTATAATAATACCACTTCCTGAATTGTTGAGGAACAGGTAGAATTACGCAGATAGAAGCACTTACCTTGGGGCCTGGCACAGTTTTAAACTTCCTATAAATGTTGGTTGTTTTTAGTACCACCAGATACTATTATATTGTTGTTGTTGTTGTTGTTGTTATCAGCAGCAGTAGTCACTAAACGATATATTTAAGGGGTTTCATCATTAGGTGGGAAAGCTGAGGCCCCAGGAGGGAAGTGAAATGTTTTGGCAGATGTAGCTGTTAGTGGAAGAGCTTGAGAATGGGACCCAGTTCATACCAGGAGACCAGTGTTTCTAGAAAAGTCTTGGAATGTGCAAAGGACATCTGCTGGCTGAGCCGCCTCCCACAAGTTTTAGAACTGAGGGTTAGTGGCCCTCCCAGGGCTTCTGCTGTCAGGTAGAAGTGAAAATACTTTCGTCCGCTGCATTAGCACTGGGCACAGGAGAGTCCCCCCACAGCAATGCTTCCCCTCACCCAGTGGCAGCCTCGTGACATGCAAGGCAGAGAGCGCAGGACCTGGGCAGGTTCATACCAAGGGAGCAGGAGCTGCAGAGAGAATTTTTAAAATATAATTTTAAATTATAAAAGTGATTACCATATATGCTTCTACATTTCATAAATATTTTATGTTTTAATAATATTACTGAAAAAATATAACCACTTTACAGAAAATCTGGAAAAGAAATAAAAAGAAAAAAATTCCATAATACATCTCCGCAATATACTTTTCCCCTTAACGTACTTTTGAATAGCATTTTGATATCTTCCAGTTTTTCCCCCAGTGTTATTGAAAACAATTTTTTAAATTAAGTTTATTGGGGTAACATTGGTTAATACAATCATATTAGGTGTACATTATAATTTGACATCTGTATATTCTATTGTGTGTTTACCACCCAAAGTCCAGTTTCCTTCAGTTACCATATATTTGATCTCCTTTACCCACTTCATCCTCCCCCTACCCCCAATATTTGACCCCGTTTAACCCTCTATCTCCCCCCTTCTCTCCCACCCCCTACCCTCTGGTAACCACTAGTCTATAGTCCATGTCCATGAGTCTCTGAAAACAATTTTTATTAGTTCTTTTCTGCTCTGTAAGATATTGTGCTCATTGAGAAAATTGTAAAAAGCAAACATAAGAAAATAAAAATGTCCATAGATTACTTCTTTTATGTTTTACCTTATTTTTCCTATCTATGCTTATTTTAAAAAATTATCTTAAGGTTCATACTTACTGCTTCATATTCTCTTTATTCTCCCTTCCTAATAAATCTCACTTTTCTACATTATTAAACATCCCTCTGTTGTATTTTTAAATGACTATAGAACATCCTATTTTATTTATTCGAATTTATTTAATAATCCCCTATTGTTGGATATGTAGGTTATTCTCTTTTAAAATGTTATAAACATCTTTGCAACTATATCCTTGTTTATTACTATATCCTTGATATTCTTGATTATTTTCTGTAGAAAATTTCTGTACGGAGTGGTTCAAATTTTTAGGCTCTAAAACACATTGCCAAAATGCCCTCAGAGAACATTGTTCCTTTTTGCATTCCTACCAGGAAATTGTTTTCTAATTTCCTCACACCCTAGCCAACAATGGATATTATCACTGCTTTTATCTTTGACTAACATTTTTACATACTTATAATCATACAATATTGCATCCAGCTTTTTTTTTAAATTTAGTATTTCACCAGCATTCTCATGTTGCTAGATTTCATAGTTAGTTTCAATTATTATATAACATATTATGAAGCAAATTTAATATACTTCACTAAACCAGTTTTCTTTTGTTGGGTATTTAGGTTATTTTTCTGCAAAACCTAATGCTATAACAGCATCTTCATGAATGAAACTTTATTCAAATTTTATTATTTCCGTGGGATAGACACTCCAAAGTGGAATTACATGAGCTAAAGGGTATGAAAATTTGATGGATTTAACACATATTGCTCAGTTGCTTTCCAAACGGACTTCAGAGTTTATAAGCACACCAACGATATTTGTGAGAGTACCCGTTTCGAAGCACTTTCACCAGCCTTGAATTCTACAATCCCCTCCCCAAGTCGGTCGTTTAAAAGGCAAAAAGAGGTATGTACTGTGATGTTTTGTTTTGTGTGTCTTTGATTACTGACAGCTTGGCATTTCCTCGTGTTTGTTTACTAGTTATGTTTTTTGTAGAAAATATTTTGGTAAACACCGAAAATGTCACCGTGTTCTGTGCTTTTTTTTCTTGTGCACTGGAGTCACCTCGAAAGTAAACAGGGAAGAGACGATGCCAATCTAGTGCCAGTGCACGTAGAAGTCATTGTGACTTCATCGTAGACAAATTCTAAGCGCAGACGAGCGCGCCATTTACCCCCACCCTCATGCTCGTCCCTCCCCAATCCGGGTGTCCTATCTTTGGGGACAACGCCAGGAGAAAAAGCAGTGGACACGCCAAAAGGCTAGAGAGGGCACACGATTCCCCCTCTCACCCAAGCTGGACCCCACTAGGCGGGGAGATCACGTCTGTCTGCACCTCTAACAAAACTTAGAAGTGGGGTATCTGAGGGCTGGGATCCAGAGAGCCGCTGGGTCCTGTGGCAGGAGGCTTGGGTTTCCCGCGCCTGCAGTCAGGCGACGTCGAATATCTATCTGATTGAGCATCCGAGAACCTCCGCAGAGACTTATCCCAGCAGGGGGCCTTCTGTTTTATTTCCCTCCAGGAACTTGCGTTGAGAATTTAAGTATTTATGTGTGTCTTGTAATTACGTGAAGCAACACGTATGCCCCTTCGCTGGTTAGCCCCGGTGTCCGCTTGCACGCGGCTGCCCTCCACGCACGAGGTCGAAAATCGTTCAAAGAGCCCGCGGTTGCAGCAGGCGAGGCAGAGCGGTCCCTGGGGATCCAGGGCAGGACCCAGCTGAGCGGACCTGGGCAGAGCAGCCTGCGAGGCCCAGCAGCCAAAAGACGCAGGGCCCGGACGGGGTGAGGAAGGAGGATAGAGCGGACCCCCGCAGCAGGCCTGAGCGTCCGGGGGCGCGCATGAGGGCCCGCGCCCCGCCGGCTCCGCGCACAGTCCCTGGCCGCCTC
>NW_011888846.1:2110049-2113598 GCF_000151845.1 Pteropus vampyrus | reverse complement strand
GCTCAGGCCACACGCTCTGTCCCCGTGCACGGGGCGCGCGCGCTTGGTGCGTCCCTGGACGCTGCTGCCGGCCGCCTGCGCCGCCGGGGACTGCCTGCTCCTAGTGGGGGAATTCCACTCTCCATATTCCAGTTAGCCGAGAAATGCAGGGGAGGAAGGAGCGGCGGGACGAAGTTGTGAACTGGGGGTACAGTCTTTGCGCACCTGAGGGCAGGCTCTTTCGGACTCGGAAGGGGAGAGATCGTGGTGTGTAGGTGCTTTGCTCGTCCTCCCGCTTTCTTTCCCATGCCCGAAATAAGCGGGGGGGTGGGCGGGATGGGGAGGGATGTTTATCTCAGGTCTCTGTGGGTGTATAGGTGTGCGCGCGCAGAGATTTTCTCGGAGGGAATCTGTCTCTGTCCGCCAACTCCCGAACCGAGAGTCTGCGGTGGGGAATCTGTGCTGAAGCCAAAGCAGGTCCTGGAGCTCCGCGCGTGCGGTGGGCGCAAGCGTGAGTCCTGCCGTTCAGGCTGGCGGGCTCTGCGGACCCGGCTCTGGGCGGTAGATAAACGAAGGGTTTCCAGCCTCTGCTTGCCAAGGGGCTGTGCTTCCGCCGAGACTTATTCGGTGGAGCGGTAAATCCTCGAGCTGTATTTTAAGTAAGGACCGATTGATTCATCCAAGGGTGCTACCTACCTACGAACCAGGGCGCACCAGCGCGCCCTCCTGCGCCCAGGGTCTCCATGGCAGGGCTTCCGTCCTGGCCAAACCTCAAAGGGCAAGCTGATGAGCGTGTGTTCCGTGAAGTTTTTGAGAAGGGACTGGAAGAAGATCGTTTCGCCCCAAACAATTTAGATTGTCCTTTGACTATATCCTACAGTTATCCGTTGTGCCTCATTCTGTAAACTGTTGACAAACAGTTCCACCTCTGCGCCAGTGCCTTGGGGGAGTTTACTGCCGACTAAGGTGTGTTCGTAGAAGGTGTTAGGGTTCATTGCCCCCACTTATGTCCCCACCCCACCACAGGCAGGGAGGGAGTGGGTTCTCAGTCCCTGCACAAACACAGACCCTAAGGTGCTCCAAGTCCTTAAGCTGATTATAAGTCCTTAAGCTCCGCAGTGAGGGGAGTGTGTGGGTGTGACTCCTGTCCTTGTTACCCAGGACATCTGTGCTCTCATAGTTGTGGTCCATAGGTGGCCTGTCAGGACGGCAATGAAGGACGTGGGCTATGCTCTAACAGCCTTTCTCAGATGGGGTGCGAGACACCTCTCCCAGATGGTCTCCCTTTTTTGTTTTTCTTACTCAGAGACAACTTCGATTTCTACATCAGGAACTCAGTTTTCTATAATGCCTAGAATTCACCTTCAGAGCTATGGTGGGCCAGGGCACAGAGCCTGGGTTGGAACTGTGGAAAACTTCATGAGGTAGAGAGGGGGACTCTCCTGTCGGGGATGGGGGTAGGCAATGCCCAGCCAGGAGGGGGCGATCTGTCCTCCCTTTGTCTTGCCCTGGTTCTGTGGCCTGGGTTGGAGGAGCCACCTGCCAAAACTGAGGGGCTCAATCCCTGGAGACTTGGAGATGCAGCTTTTTAATTTTCTTTTGGAATGTGTGTGGATTGTACCCGACCCTGTGCAGCAGATCTAGCTGCTGGCTATTGAGCTGTTGGTGCTGGGACTGGGCATAGGTAGGACGGGGTCCCCTCACACACATACACAACCATCCTCTTCCCTGGAACGTGGGGCCCAGTGGCCTAAGAACTGCACGTGGAGGTGGAAGGTGACACATTCTTGTGTTTCGGGAGGAAAAAGGATAATCCCAGGCCTGTGGGAATTTAAAACTGAGGGTGGAGGAGACCACAGAAAGGCTCTCCAGCAGGGACCCCCCAACCGACCCCACAGCTGGAAGGTTTGGGTTGCACCCCTGCCCCCACCCTCACACATGCCCATGTTCCCCTTCTTCACCCTGAGCCACCACAAATGGAGCACCTGAGACACACACGCCTAGGGATCCCCACCCTCGGGGCCTCTGGTGCTCTGGGCGCCAGAATATTCTTTTGCTTATTTGGGGATGGGTGAGGTACATGCCCTTTAGGGAATCGTTGCCAAGAAATATAATTAATAATTTCTTTCTCCTGGAGGTCCTCTTCCTTACACTGTGTCCCCCACCTCTGCTCCCTCCTGGGTGGATTCATCGTTGGTGCGTTGCCTTCCTCCTACTTCCCCTCGCAGAGGTGGCCCGGTTGCTTTGACAGCCACGGGGAGGCTCCCTTAGGCACGCAAATGGCTGGGGCTTCTGGGGACAAGCTCGGTGGTCTTCATCAGTTTGAGGGCGGTCTGCCCGGGCCAAGGAGCTCGGAAAGAATGGGGCGGGAGCCATGGGGAGCAGCCTGGAGTGGGGAAGTAGAGCCCCAGCCCTCCAGATCCCCGCCGGTCGGCTGGGCAGCCCCTCCCGCCTCAGGTCAGGGCGTCCTAAGGGACTCAGAACCCTGGCTCCCTGCTCTGGGTGGCGGGAGCGCTCCGTTTGCAGCAGGCAGCACCCTCGGGTCCTGTCCAGCACGAACCGAGGGTTCGGTGTTTTTTTTATAGCCGTGTGGATAGGTTCGCAAAGGGACCTCGTCCTAAACCGCGGGTCTCGGCTACGTGGCTCAGGATTTAGGGGCGCGGGTCCCTCTCGTCCCTGGCACACCCTGCCTCTATCCCGTCGTCCCCTCTGCCTCCCTCGGGACGGTAGAAGCACCGAGGTCCACCTCACCGGGCCGGACCCGGGCAGCGTCGGGTGCGGCGAGCGCCTCCCTCGCGTTTCCGAACCTCTCTCTTCCCGAATTCAACAGTCTCTCCAGCATCTGCTGGCCCCTCTTGCCAGTCAAGACGACTGGAACAGCGCGGGACATGTACGGAGGTGGGTGGGCGTTCTGTCCGTCCCTTGCCCACTTAGTTTCCCGCGCACCGAGGGGAAGGACAGCGGACAGCTGCGGCCGGGATTGCCGGCTGGAGAGCGGGCCAACGCGGACGGGAGGGACGGTCCAGGCTGGGGGCGGTACATAGGAAGCGGGGCCCGGGGCCTTTCCTGTCCCTACCTTGTCTCTGAAACATCAACCTTTTGCAGCTCTTGCGAACCCCGAAACTGTGGGGAAAGGGTACCTGATTTTGTATTTGCTAGGAGCTGGGCGAAGGACGTCTCTGGGCCTCCCCACGACCCTACCTTGGACTCCTGCCGTGTGTACATCCCACACCTCGTCCCGAACGTTAGCATCCTCTTGCAGGCCATTTCCAAAAGGGCGAAACGGCCTCATTTCCCGGCCAGAAGTTCTCTCAAACTCCGGAGACGCGCTCTTCTTTCCATTTCTCGTGGTGCCGAGGGGGTAGGGGTGGGGCACAGGAAAAACGATCTATTTAGATATTCTATAAGATTCCGATACAGAAATTCCAACAGCAGCCCCCGGCGGATTCGGGCCTCGCGGGTTACGGATTCGGATTCTCTCACCGCGAGGGGCTCGCGCCAGAGCTGCCACCACCCAGAGGGGATTCAGAGAAACCCGGTGACCGCGGCGGCGCTTCGCTTGGGGCGTCG
>NW_011888846.1:2080744-2108484 GCF_000151845.1 Pteropus vampyrus | reverse complement strand
CTCGAGACGTCTTGAAGACCGCCTCCACGACTGCAAATTCCAGGGTCGACTTTTTAAAAACCGAGCTCTCCTGGAGGTGAGGTGGGGTTGGAGGGAGGCGGGGAACCGGCAAAGCAATTTCTTTCCATGGAGTAGACAAAACACGGCCCACAAGGTTGTCTTGTATTTTGAATAGTGACCCGATGACCCCGCTGACCAGGTGTAGACAGCCTCGAGTACTAAATATTTCTATTGTCTCAACTTCCCCTTTGCCTCGGATTTTAGTGCCCCTTCCCTCTGCTACAGTCAATTAGTGATTACTTAGCACCGCATTAGCAGATGGAACCCAGAGAGACACCGGTCCTGGGGAGGCCACAGCGGAGCCAGGGGCGGGAGAGTCGCACCTGCAGGTCTCCAGGGATTGAAAATTAGTTAACAGGGACTAACCTTGCTTTCTGTCACATTGTTCAGAAAGCTCCCTTGAGCCTCTTGTTTTAGTCAGGAATGGTGGATATTTGGCCTGGAAACTAGTCTCCTCCGAATTGAAGACTTGTGAATTGGGGGAAGGCTGATGGAGTTGGATGGAGGACCTGTGTCATTTCTTTTAATTAAGGAAATTTATCAGAGTTAGCGCTGGGGAACTTTGGAATGCATAGAGGCTTGGAACCAGTTTAGCTGATGAGAGGAGGCAGGGGTAATCTTCCCCACTTGGGAACCTTGGCTGCAGGCAGACTGAAGCAGCAGGCTACTCTATCCATGGCTGGGGGTAGGATTTACTTGCGTAATGATTTTCTGCCGTTTCTCCCTCCCTGGAATGAGTATGAACAATGCCATAACACAGATGTGAGCACACAGGGTCTACTGCTTTTAGTAAAAATCCCATCCTGGCTTGAATGTCTGTCTGCTTTCTCTTTTTCCTTTCTCCCCCCTCCCCTCCTTCCTTTGAGAGATCTTCATAGGGAAGAACTTGGGTTTGAGCATGAATTCATTGCAAAGGGGTTTTGTTGGGTGTTTAGCACCCAGCAGACTAAAGGATGAATGAGGTCCATCGCTCACCCTCTTTCTAAGAGGCCTGGGAAGGAAGGGCAGTTTCTGGGTTCAGGACAGAAGCACCCTGGAGCTGGGCTATTGTTTGTTGTAGGAAGAAATCAACTAAAAAAATTTTATAGAAGCCGTTATCAAAATGGAGCACAAATCAACCATTTTGAGGCACTGCTGTTGGGGGTAAATGGAAAGGTTGGGTTTAATTGGCAAAATTGAAATTGATTCACCCTTGGAAAATGTACTTTGGGTTAACTGTATTAGCGGCAGACTGGAACATTGTCTTGGGAGGCAAGTCCTAATTCCTGTTGTTATTTTGGTGGATTTCTCTTTTTAGTTCGCCCCACTCCCTTCCCTTGGTCAGTCTCAACCTAGTCACAGATGCTTAACTGCGGTATCTCACCCCCAAATGCCTTTAAAGTATAATTTGCTTTAATTATAATGTTATGAGGTGAAAGGATTGGTTTTGGGAATAGCTTAATAGAGGCAAAACTTGCAGCCAAATTAATTGAAAGTTTCTTCCTATGAGAAGGAGTTTGCCAAACATATGGAATATTGCTACAGAATGAGACATCAGAAAAATACATTGTGGAGAGTTAGCAATGATTAAATGTGTCGATGGAGTGGCAATAGGGACGTGTCTACAACATTTCCATAGACCGTCATGGATTTGTTTGATGCGATTTTCTGTTTTATTTGCAATTACTGAGCATATTCGATATCCTACAGAAGATTACGAATTCTGTGTCAATATGTAATCTAGAGGATAATCCTACACCTGCCAATCACATTTACATTGTGTATTTTATTTACTACAATATTCCTTCTATTAAAATGTTATCCAAATTCAACCTTAAAATGGTAACATTAAACCTGTTTTCAAGATACTTTTGAATTTGATCTTTTATTGAAGAGGTTACTATTTTTGAGCTGTTTAAGCAGAAAAAGAACAAAAGAGATCTTCAAAGGGACCCCCAAACCACAAAATGAAACAAATAAGACCTGTGGTGAGAAGGATTCTGGAAAAGACGATGCCAGGAGTGGTCATTTCTGATGCAAGAAGAATTTTCTGACTTTTTTTTCCTGGTTGTTAATCATTTGTCAAGACAAAACTAGAAAAAACTAGAAATTAGATAAGATGTGTATAGATTGATATATTTTAAAGTATAAAGTGAATACAATTATAATAGAGAATATGATTTACCTTAAATGTAATGCTAGGTTTTTTTTTTTTTTTAAAGACTTTTCCCAATATTTTTGTGGCTGGCTAAGATTTCTATATTTTAATGATGTTATAGCGATCACAAAAATCCCACAACATTCAATGCACCTTTTCTCCTTAAGATTTAAAGAATTAATATTGGAATTTTGTGCTTTAGCCGTGTTGTTTATGAGATTATTCTTCCTAGGTCACAACAATCTCATAAAAGGAAATTTATAAAACATTTTGGAAAATTATGTTATGGTCTCTTCAAGATACATTGGTTTAGAATAAAGGAAACTATTAAAAAGGAAGCTATAAATTGTTCAAGAAAAAATGCATTGTCTTTAACAGGAGAATGGCAAATAAAGAGTCAGGAGAGAACAAAACAGACACATTTAGTCATGATTTGTCATGTGAAACTGCATCCTCCGTGTCAGGTTTACCCCGTATGTAGACTGCATAGGCGAGTTAGTCCTGGGTTACAATTATCAGGTGATTTAAAAGGGGAGTTGTGACCAGACGACAAGATTTTATTGTCAGTGGTGATGGTGGTGATTTTGAATTGGAAAGTTTTATTTTTGAAATATATACCCAGTAGTAGAACTCTCAATTAATTGAATTTTAATTTAACTATAGCTCTGTTATAATTCTTAGGTTTGGATACTCCAGAACTTAGGTATGAGTTGAGGCAGGCAAGGTGCCATACTTGGTATGTCTTGTGGTGTTATGTTGATACACCTTAGAATTATTATTCTCAGACTAAATCTATAAGCCCCCATTGAAAGTATTTCCCCAGCCTACCTTTTTAAAATCATCGTCTTTCTTTCGTACTCAAGGAAACTTAGGTAAGGGAACAGTGATGTCTGCCATTGGCTGCTATTTTTTTCTCCCTTATAATTGGGGAAGGAATGGAGAATTCCAAGAAAGACATTTGCATAATATTTCAATTGTATATGTGTTTCCTTAAAGCCCATTTAGCTTCTCCTTTCGGTTTGTAGTCAGTAAAGAAACTTAACAAATACATAAAATTATATATTTTTGGAAATATACATCATCCAAATGTTTTTTTTTTAAGACAAGAGTTCAAAAAACTACTTACTCCTGGAGCGAAGTCACCAGGAAAAGGATCTGGGGTGAAAGCCACCAGGATTTGGGGAACACTGTTGGGAGCCTTGGTCTTCTGTCAGCCCCAGAACCTGTCCCCCCAAAAAGAAGATTCTAGCCCCAGTTTGGCCCCCAACTGTGTACCTATAGGGAAGCCCTTTTCAATGTAGAGGTTGGCTTTTCACAGGGTCTCTGAGAAGAGTAAATGAGCTTGAAGATTTGCAAGTACTTGACAAAGAAAGTTTAGAGTGCTGGCAGACTTAAAGACCAGGGTCCCCATTTGCATTCTGCAGCTGGAGCCGCCCTAAGCGGGCTGGAGTGCTCCTGGGTGTCCCAGGAGGAAGGGCGAGCTGAGTGAGTATTGTGGTAGGGCTGCGAACAGGAAGCATCTCTCATGGACCCCGGCTCCCTGTCCTGAAAAAAGCGAGGAAAACCTTGTCCTGGGCATTAGGCTGTCGAGTCAAATTATTTGTGAAACAAAAGAGGGATTCTGTTCACCCAAAAGGCAGTTAAAGAGCAACACCTCGCAGAACTTCCACAGGTGGCGTATCAAAATCCAAATTTTACAAAATATCACTCTGATATCACAGGAGGGTTACGTGAACATTATTCCTATCAGCGCGCGCGCGCGCACACACACACGCGCACACACACACACACACACACCCCCTTAGTTTTACAAATATTAAAGTATTCATCAGCATTATGATTCCACTGGAAATATCTGAAATTCTGTTTCCCCGGTAAGGGGCACTTTCTTAAACACGTTTTAGAAGTCTTCGTCAGGTGTTTTGGTTCTAGTTTCATCTCCGGTGAAAAAAAAAATTTTTCTCACCTGTTGATTTTCTGTGACCAAAGAGATAGAAAACACCATTTTTCAAAGAATTAAAATCGATCAAACAAACTAACAAACTGTCTCTGAAATGTCTCATGGTGGCCCCTGGGTCCTTGAGAGCAGTTTCTTGGAAATGAAGAAACGTGAGTGGGGAATAAAAATGCACACTATTTATCATGTATCGCCAGAGGGTTGTGGGCAATCTGGTCTACCACAAACCACGTCAGACCTTTTGATCTCTTTACTTAGCAGCTTTCTGAAACTTCACTACTGGAGGTATTTGGGGATTAAAATGGAATCCATTTTCTGATGGGCCACTCTGAAAAATAAGCCCTCTGTGCCCCTACCACAGTACTTTAGGGGTCTCGAGGTTCAGCGTCATGTTGTGGGTTTTATAAGCTTCCTTGATGAAGAAGTAGATTTCAGCTACAGGCCAGGGGTTTCTAGCCATTTCTTATCAAATAAGAAATAGTTACTTTTCCACTGGGCATTTCATTGTTTCCCCCCCAAAATGATAGAAGCCTCAAACGATAATTTGAACTCATCACTCTTACCTGAGTACATTACAGTGAAAGTAAAGCGAGGTCAGGCAGCTGGTGGCCTCAGGAGCCCTGTTCTCAGCATCCACAGGTCAGGAGGAGACCAAGGCCTGGCATGTTTGTCCTTCTGTGGGGGAAAGAATCTGCCAGATTTCTTTACTCCCCCAAAGCCCCTCAGCCCTTGTAATGTTGCATGATCTCCTATTTACATTCTGGGCTTGTGATGATTAGAAAGGGTGTGCATCTTCTAGGTGCTTTAGAACTGAGGGGATGGAGGAGAATTTTGAGTGTTTTGATTGGGGAGTGTGGGGGAAGGGCAGTGAGGGAGAGGGAAATAGTATATTGGGAAATAAAGATGCAGGAAATAATTGTGATACACTTTAAATATCTAAGTCCATCTTGTTGGTGACTGGCCATGACAGTGGAGGAGGGAGCTCAGGTTAGGGGTCTTAGTGTCTTATATTCATTATGTGATGTGATCATAAGGCAACCTGAGATGCCGGTGTTATTATCTCCATTTTACAGATAAGAAAACAGGCTCAGAGAGGTTAAGCGGTTTGTCCAGGATTACATACGCAGAAGAATCTGGATCCGAACCCAGGTCTAGCAGACTGTCTGATTTGGGATTTATCGTAAACAATTTGGTAGACCTAAAGATGTGCAGATCTAAACTCTATACAGAACTGAAAACTTTCAAATTCCCCCGGTAGTTTTTCAAAAAAGTATCTGAACAAAATGTTTCTACTTCCTCCAGCTTTTTACTTCACTCACTGCCCACTTTCCCCACTGCTCCGGGTTGGACAGCTCCCTTTGGTGCTGGCTTCCTATCCATAGACAGAGCTTGACTTCAGAGGAAGTGGCTTTTTTTTCCAGAATGACGATGCTTGTATATGAGGATGTGTGTGTATGCGCGAGTTTGCGTGCACGTGGGACTGTGTGTAAGTATCTGTGGTATATGTGTTTGTGTACATATGAGTCTGTGTATGTATGTGTGTTAAGTTTGTGTCTGAGTACATCTGAATATGTGTGTATGTTTGTGTGTGTGAATGTGGTAAGTACGGGTATCTTTGTGTATGTATATGTCTCAGGGTGATCTTTGAGACTGTGTGTTTCTCGATGTGTGCCAGTGTGTACATGTGAGTGTGTCTGTTGTGTGTGTCAGTGTAATTTGTAAGTACGTGTGAATATGTGTGTCTGTGTGTGTGTATGGGTGTCTGCCTGTGTACACACAGCTGCTCTCCCTGTGAGATTAGATCTGTGCCTTCAGCTATGTCATGAAGGACACAGAAGACTGGCAATGGGGAGTGATTGCACTGTGCCGTCCAGCTGCTCTGCGGATTCCTTAGCTGTTCCAGGGACATCTTCTCCTGCCTGAATTCGCCCTCTGCAGAGCCTCAGTAGGGAGCATCACCACAGAACGCTTGCGTGCAGATAAGATAGAAAATTTTATTTGAAATGAAATGACTCCTCATATCAGGAACTGAGTTTATAGATCAAATTCTGTTTTAGTGACTCTAAGGGTCTGCTTAAATTCCAGTTTTTAAAGTGGAATTTCATGATCTCAAATCCTGCAAATAAGAAATAAGTTGAGTTTACTAGGCATTTAGAAATCCTTTTTAGGAACTTTGGTTACAACTTTATTTCTCATAGGAGACTTACATAACCTCTGCCCTGTTCAGTCTCTCCAAATTGTAAAATAAATAAATAAAAAAAAATCATTATTGCAAGTTTTTTTTGTTTTTTTTTTTTAGAAAGCAGGCTTATGTTGCTCTTTGAAAGTTTTCTAGATAGTTTACATTTCACAGTAACCTAAATAATCTCATAGATACTGTCACCTGAAGCATGGGATCTGAGCTCACAGGTCTGCACCTCCTCACATGCAGGGATGAATCTGAACTTGATGGATGCCGTCAACTAGCTGGCACCTTGCATTTGGGTAGAGGGGGTCTGTAGGACAACGGCTCCTGCTTCCAGCCCTCCCTAGGGCATTGGGGGTCTGTCCCATACAATATATGCTATTCTGTCCAAAGGACCTAAATCCGAGCCTCAAACATTTCCATTTGCCCATTGTTAGGGAGCACAAGAGGCCAGTGGCTCACATACTCCCTTGTCACTGCACACAGAGCAGCTTCGAGACTGTCTGTTTACCTCCATCTGTCCTCCATACAATGGCGGGGCAGAGTCGGCCAGGTGCAGTGATGTCTTAGACTCCTTCAGCTCTCAGGTCAGGTCAGCCCGCCTTAAACACGGGCTTGGATCAAATCCTGATTCCCCCATTGTGGGACCTTGGGTGCTTTGCTTAACCTCTCTGAAGCTCGGTTTCCTCATCCGTAAAATGGGGATAGTTATACCTTCCTCACCTAGTTGTGTGGATTATTGAGGTAATACGCATTCAGGACCTAGCACAGTTCATAATGGGCTCCTGACACCTGCTCTTATTATTATTACTGGTATATTATGTATCTCTTAAACCATTTCTACATTATCTTTGTTTTTTAAAAACAATGCTCTCCCCATCTCTCCCTCTCTCTGGCTGCTCTCCTTCCCCACCCCTCCCTAAGTCTACGGTGGGAAAACTTTTAATTTTTAATTTAAAAGGCATCTTAGTATGTCCCTTACATTTTTGCCAAACCCAAGGACCCCAGTTTGGTCACAAGGCCTCCCTCTGAGAACCCCAAGTTTGGGCATCCCAACCTTATGCAGTGGGAAGCCTCCATTGCAAGCTGGTGGCTGAAATGGTTTGTCTGTCTGCTTTTAGTGTTGTTCCTAAACATGACGTCTGGGCCGCAAGCCCCTAAACCTGCCTGCCCACCTCCCTTGCATACATTAGCCTTAATGTATTCTCTCTTGAATACTCATCATATTAAGGCTCCTGCTAGATACCTTGCTCGAAATAAATTTTATGGGCATCCATCCTCGCCCTCATCCCTGTGCATTTGCGGCCGGGAGAAGAAATATAGCTGCATCTTTCCTCTTGGGCAAGGCCCAACAACAATTAGGTGGGAATCTGCGGCCTCTGGCCTGGGACAGCGAGGTACAGGGAGGGAGCGGCCCGCGCTCCGCCCGGGCTCGCCCAGCGCCCCGAGGACGGTTCTCGGTCTGGTTCTTTGTCTGATTCTCCATAGGTGAATTTGCTTCCGCTGGCCGGGTCCCTGGCTCCCCAGGACCCAGCCTTCTGCTCTCACAAAGCCGCCCCCGCCCCTCCGCGGGCCTGTTCCCAGGGGCCAATCGCCTGGCACACGTGGCCGGTGCGCGCAGGTTCCTGCTCGCACCCGGCTGTCCACAAACCACTTCCCCGAGATGGGGGCGCTTCTTGGTTACGTCGCCCCTCCCCTCCCTTGCAAAAAACGATACCAGAGAAATTTTTCTGACACCTCCTTCCTCAAACCCCTGCTCAGCAAGGGCTGCGAACTCAAAGGCCTGCGGGAGAAACGCCATCCTCTTGCCCTTTGGGATCCTCTTTATCTGAGTTGTCCCTCCGCCCTACCTCCCCAGGCTGGAATTGTCACACCGCAAGAGCTCCTGGTTATTTACCTGTCACTCCCCTATCCAGTCCTCTCAGTTCCCAAGGCCCTCTGCTCACCAAACCCTTCCTGGAGGCTCCAGTGATGCTGGTCCCTCATAATACCTAGAGAGAGGCAGGGGTGCGGTGGAATGAACGCCCACCTGGAGGCAGTCAGGCAGCCCCCAAGCCCTCTCACAGTTGCTGTGTGATGTGGGCACTCTCTGAGGCCCCAGGTGAGGCATCTATGCAGGATTCCCATGAGGTTCAAATGAGATCAAGCCCTCGAACCTCGAACCTCGAACCTCGAACCTCGTCCCTAATGGTCTCTTTCCCTCAGCCACAGCAGCACCACATCCAACCCCTGATTATTGCAATTATCTCCTCATAATAGCAAACAACTGTATCCTCAAAGATTTGTTTACTCTCCACAGTGCAGTGAGGTGCTATTTTCATCATCACCCGCCTTGTACAGGCAAAGCAATTTGTTCAAGGCTAAAAAGCAGAGCCAGGATTCAAACCCAGGCAGTCTAGCTCCAGAATCCATGGCCTTCCTCTGAGTCCTACCTACCCGTCTGATTGGGGTGAAAGTCCTGTAGCCATCGTGTGCTTAGCACCTCGCGGGGCACATCAGAATTCCTTGGTAAGGACTGACTGGATGAACAATTGCTTTGTCAAGGAGGAAATCTATTGAGATTAAAAAGAAAAAAATCCCACATGAACTGAGACAGGTAGCAAGTGTTCAGTCTGTAGGTATCTACCTAAGTGTGACTCCTAGTAGTTTTCATGGGACATTTCCGTCTGAGAATGGGGTCAAAGAGCAAAGCATCTAACGGGTTTAACTTTCAGGCAAAAGTTGGAGGCTGCTGAGGCCATGAGGGAACAAGCCGGGGTTAGGATTTAATTAGGTCCAAGATTGGCACTTGTGTGTACAGGGCTAGTGGTAACGATTTAGTGACTGCCCCCACAGCCTGTCTACAAATTTTAGCTACAAATGACTTAATACTTGAGCAAACTTTCTCTCTCCATAGGTTTAGATGTGTTCAGTTCCCCTCCCCCAGTGCACTGAGGCTAATTCCCTTATGTTAATGCTTTTAAATTATATCCCAACCCACAAACATGATATGGCTCATGATATGATTCATGAGAGATTTGGTTTTACTATTTTTGTGGATATTTTAGAGTGAGCAGGAGAAACTAGTGAAGAACTGTTTCAAGGTGAGCTTCTTAGGATTCGATCAATTATTTATTCTGTGATGAACATCCGTGGCGTTATCTTGCGTGCCAGGCACTGTGCTAGGCAGTGCGGATACAAAGCTGAGAAACACTGGTCCTGCTTCTTGACGACTCCACCTTCTAATGGGAAAGCTGGGCGTGTGAACAAACGATTAGCAAAGCTTCTATTTATAATAGAGGTGAGAAACCTCTGGGTTGCAACCTCCTGCCATGCTACATCAGGGGAGTATCACCGGAGGCCAAATGCTTGCCCTTTTACGTTTTTGTTCTTAATTTGTTACCTTCCCTTTTTTTTGGGGGGGGGGTAGGGGAATGCTGGGGAAATGGGTGGAGACACTAGCATTATTTGCTCATCCAAGCACGGAAACCTGACCATTTTGTAGAGTTTGAAGCTACTTCAGTGACTCAAAATACTATCAACCCCCAAGCGAGCCCTTGGTAAAGACGGGATGGCAGTAAAACAGACCTTGGGTAGGAAGTGACCAAGGCAGGAAGAACAGGGTGGGGCAGTGGTTAGGGTTCAGACAACAGAATCCACTTTCACTATTTAAACGGAGTGGTCAGTTACCAGGTATTAGGTGACTTTCAACTCAGTGCAGCCAGCTTGGAGCCAGTCTCCTGGGAGAAACACCCAGACCCCGGAATTTCACTGCCTCTGCCCCGATTGATCAGGATGTTGCAACCACGGACCCTCAGCTCTGCGTGCTCCACACTGCACAAGGGAAGCCTGACCCTCGGCTGTCCCTTTGTTTAACTCAATTCTGAATTCAGGTCTCTGTGAGGTACATCTGATTGGCAGGTTCCAAATCCCATTTGGAACTTGAGCTGCAAGGGAGTCTGAAAAGCAGTTTCTGGTTTGTCTGTCTGCAGCATGGGCAGGCACGTTAGGAGGGGATGTCAATGGAGCCAATCCATGGTCTCTACTGCAGTTCATTAGAATACTCTCAGGAGATTCTCTCAGAACACTGAGCTTCTTCCTCCAGGACCACCCTCAGACCTGGGCCTCCGTCACCTGCCCCCTACATGAGTCATTTGCTTTTTAGGCCAGATGGCCTCTCAGTCTGTGTCTAGGCAGGGCTCGCTTGGAGGCTGATGTTTTAGCCCAGATTCTACCCAGGAGCGAATATATCATGGAAAAGAGGAGAATGTTGTTGGGTCTTCCTGGCCTGTTGGCTGTGGACTTGCAGCGGGCTCGGATGAGGTTAGCTGATGCTCTGAGAAACAGGTGACCTCTCTGGGCCAAAGCCACCCAAAGCCAGACCAGCAAAGCGTGGCTCGGATCTCAGTCCCAATCTGCCGCCTTGACCAGGCACCTTTGTGCAGTGTACGGCCTGCACAACTGTATGCGGCAGCCCTGTATTCTGCCAGCCTGGCAGAACGGGAACGCATCCACGCAGGGCCTGGTCTGGTGAGTGGTGCTGTGCGGAAAGCTCACACCGCCTCTCTCTCTCCCCCACAGAGATCCCCCAGTGCGCTGGCTGCAACCAGCACATCCTGGACAAGTTCATCCTGAAGGTCCTGGACAGACACTGGCACAGCTCCTGCCTCAAGTGTGCAGACTGCCAGATGCAGCTAGCTGACAGGTGCTTCTCCAGGGCCGGGAGCGTCTACTGCAAGGAGGACTTCTTCAAGTAAGTCAGAACTGGGGCACAGCCTCCCTCTCTTTGCCCTGGTTTGTCTCTGCCTCTCCGTGTGCAGTGTAGGGTGGGGGGCAGCCTGCAGTGTGGCAGGGTGGGGAAGGGCAGTGGGTCCAACCTGGGGGGGTGGGTGCATACCCCAGCTGAGAGGCTGCTCCCTTTCGGTCACCAGCCGTATCATTGCCAGAGGACCAGGATCGTGAGCTCTGCAAGAGGGGCCGGCAGGGAGCAAGACCCAGAGTCCTCCAAGGTGGCTGACAGAGTGCCCTTGAATTCCTACAAGGAGTCACTCTTCTGTCTTGGATGTGTCATTCCTACGGCTGTCAGAGCATGTGCCGGGAGGGTCCTGTCCCGCTTCTAGGCGAGTCTCTGTGCCTGCTTCACGGGCCTCAGGGCTTGGAAGAGTCGCTGCTGGTAGTGGTCCAGCTAGGCTACGTCATTGTCATCGTTTTCAATGGAAACATGACAAAGAGGCAGTCTCATGGGATGGTTAAGAGCCCAGACCCTGCCTGGGTTTAAACCCACTTATTAGCTGTGTGCTCTTGGGCAAGTTACTTAACTTCTCTGTGCCTCAGTTTGCTTACCTGTAAAATGAGGCTGATAATAATAGTTCCTACCTCATAGAGTTGTTACTGACTTTGGATGAGTTGGTGTGTGGGAAGTACTTAGGACAGTGCCTGATACCTGAGTGTTAGCTCTTGAGACTGCCCTCAATTTTTCATTCTGATGTCGTGTCCATCAGAAAAAACTCTTGTTGGAGCTTTGAGTCAGGGTGAGGAGACCGCCTATAATTTATTTTCTGTGGTATTTAGTTAGTCTGGGGCTTCTCTCCCAGAATCTATTACCTGAGGTACTTAGGCTGGTGTCTCAGCTGACGTGGACCAGCTGGAACAGGAGGCGAAGGTTGTCCGTCAGTGACACTGATGCCAGTGTGGGAGGCCCATGGGTATGCGGAGAGGAGGCTGGGCCTGCGGGGAGGCTGGCCAAGGCCTGGACACATCCTGTACGCATGAGCGAGCCCCGGAGAGGTGGTGCGCCGGCTTCAGCGGCTGTGTATTCTGGAGACAGGGAGGAGAAACGGGGAGAAATGCCAATCCTGGAAACAGAACGCAGTTTCTCCTAAGTCCTGCCAAAGGTTTCACTGCAAAAATTAAGTCATTTGAATTTCTGAGGATTCTCAATTTTTTTTAGTGCAATATGAGTTAAAAAGCACATTAAAGATTGTTTTGGTAGCTCCTGGAGCTGCTTCCATGGCTTGTGTTCAGAAGGCAGCACTCATTGTCACCATCACGTTTTGGTTAAATATGCAGGGCTGTCTCCTCTGTGTGTGCGTGTGTGTGTGTATGTGTGCACGTGTGTGTGCGTGTGCATGTGCATGTGTGCATGCACGTGTGTGTGTGTTTGTGCATGAGCATTACCTGAGGGAGGCGGTAGTAGCTGACATGGGCTCACCCACCAGATCCTTGATGGTTCCAGCTGAGAGACCAGCCTCGGGTTCTTCGTCAAAGCCTTTTCTGTGTACCGTTCCGCCCCCTCCCAGTCTTCCCCACCTCCGACCCTCACCTCGTTTCTGTCATCCTGGCATGTACACTGGTGCATCCCCTGCACCCACATCCTTTCTCAGTGGGCAAGGAGAGCCGGCCTCTGCCTTCCTGCCTCAGTGATTCCCTGGCCAGCCGTCACAGCAGCTCTTACGGGCCCCGGATGGAGTGGATGTCATCATGTGTGTGGGGCACACACACACGCACATCGTGTGCCTGTGTGCTCCTGTGTACGTGTGCATACGCGCGTGTGGAAGGCGGGAGGAAACAGGCGGCTGGGCCTGGCTGTGGAGGTTGGGTGAGCTGTTCCTGCTTCCACAGTCAGGGCAGCATCCTCCAGTTTGTCCTTGTACATCTGGAAAGGCCCGGTAAGCTCCGGGGGGGAGGCAGGAGGCGACGTCACTCTCTTGCCCATCTGAGGATGGGGTAGGTGCTGAGACGTCCCTGGGCGAGACCTCTGGCTGGTCCAGCCTGGCAGGTCGGGGCAGGCTGTAGGGTGCAGGCAGAGCCTGTCAAGGCGGCAGAACCAGGGCTCTGTCACCAGAAAAGCTCCTTTGAGCCTCAGAATCATTCTAGAGCCCCATCTGTCATTTGGACCTTGACTGGCTGGCTCTGGGTTTGGGAAAAGGAGGAGGCAGGAGCTCAGGGGTAGGTTTGGGTTTGGGAGAAGTGGTGATAAGGAAAGCAGGCTCCCCCTTGACCCAAAGGGGCTCAGAGTGTGGGCTGGGGAAGGATTAGTGCTGGCCTATGAGCCACAAGCCCTGACCAGAGATAACAGTGATGGTCATTCGACCAGGCTGGTGCCCTGATCCCCTGCCTCCAGGCCCTCCCCGTGACATGGCCCTAATTTGGAACCTTCCAGGGCCTTGCTCGGCGGTAACCTCTTGGCCGACCCTCGCCCCCTCTAGCCCACGTGCCAGCATCCTACCTCTCAGCTCAGAGCCTTCAGCAGGGGCCCCTCTGCCTACGCAGTGTTCCGGGTGCACTGAGCCATCGGAGCCTTCTGCCCTGTGCCCATCCTCCTTCCCAGTCCTCGCTTACTGCCCTCCTCAGTACCAGACGCCCCCCACCCCAAGCAGAATGCCCCCTTGGCCAGACACGCTCTGCATTGCCCCACCTCCCCGGCCCAGGTTATTTCATCATCTGGGGATGATGTTCACTCTCTCAAAGTCTCCTCATCTTCCTATGGCCACGAGTCCAGCTCCTCAGTGGGTGGGAGCCCCCGGTGGCATGGCCACCCTGTCCTTTCTTCCTCCTGGTGACGCAGCAGGAGCTGCCTTGTTTTGTTCATTCCTCATGCACCTGTTTGATCTTCCTGTTAGCTTGAGGGAAAGCCAATTAGGCATTCATTTTCCTGTCCTCTGCATACACACCTGGTCCTGAGCCTTGCCCACAGGCCATTGTTGGGTTTGATGCCACCAGTTACATAGTGAATTGACAACGTGCTTTGGTGACTGATTTCTGCTGTCCCTTTCACGGCATCCCTTTCACAGGCCTCTTATCTAGCCACAGTTATTCTGCTTGTTCCTCAAGACTGACCTGCCGCATAAAATGACCCATTCTCAGAGGCGGAGCCTTTTGTAAAGCGCAGGAGCTGGCCACAGATCCAGTGCTGAAACCCGGTCATTAACCGGGGGATGCGAGGGCCGTGTGGAGAGAAATTTAAAGCTGAAGGGGTTCTCCCCACTGCCACCGGAGGGTCCATTGGGCATGAGATCGGTCTGCTCTGAGCCATGCCCCCACCCCAGGGAGGACACAGGGCTTGATAGGCAGTGAGCCCCCTAACCCAGCAATTTGGGACTGTGGCTGTTTGGAACAGGGAGGCACAGCTGCAGGTACAGCTTGGTATAGCAAGTCACAGTTCTAGGTGAGGACGGGGAGGGAGAAAGTTATCCAGGATCAGGTGGCTTCACCTCTCACCCCCCAGGGGTCTTGGGACCCGCTGCCCACCTGGGGCTCAGGCTGTGATTTGGTCACAGAGCTGGGTACTCTGCTCCTTATGACAGCTCATTATATGTCCCTAGGCACCTCCTTTTAGATGGCACGTTGGGGGCACACACACAGTTCTCTCGTCTCTCACTAGGCTGCAGGAGTCACTTCTGGCCACCTCATGAGAGCGAAGGCAGGCACCCTGCTCTTGAATTTCACTGTTAGACTGCAGAATGCATTCAGCTGTGGGATTTGAGAGATGTCTGGTCAGGGCCAGGGGAAATCCCTTCTCTATGCTCCTTGAACAAAGAGAACAAAGAGAATAAAGAGAAAGCACTGTCCTTTTCTGATACCTGCCCCACAACCCTGTTCAGAGGCAGAGGGCAGGGCTCGTTGGCCTCACAGATCATCACTGTGGTTCAAAGTTCCAGGGTCAACATTTTAAATCTCTTTGCCTATCACAATGGCAGAGACACTGCTTCGCACAACTCCAGGGGACATCCTATGTTCTGTGTAAAGCTTTTTGAACCAAGACTGTAATGTGAAGAGTGCCCCCCACCCCCGGCGGGTGTATGATACATCAGAAGTCAGGGAAGGACGGAGGCGGAAAGCTGGAGGTCAGACTTCAGCTCCGAAGACGTGGCAATACTGGTGACTGGCAGCAGAGGGCGTTGTTGCTGTGTGCACAGACGAAGAAAGAAGTATTGTGGAAGGTTGTACCCTGTGGTTGTTGCATTTTTCTTTCGGGACTGTTGAACTCTTGCTCAGTAACATTGGCTGATTTTTGCTGTCATTTGTTGCTGCTGCTTCTTGAGTCCTTGGCTTCCCTTTTTCCAAAGGAAATAAGAGGCACTTTTATTTCCAAGGCCCGAGAGGAGAGGCACTGAGTTGACTGATGCAGTGTGGCTACTCACTTTGAATCATGAGCTGAGGAGCTGACAACTCCTTGCACTGCATTTGCTAAGCAGGTCCTTTCTGGACTGTGTGTCCAGCAAGTTATGGGTCCCCTATTTCCTTGCAAAGGGACCGGGGTCTGGAGAGGGCAGGGGTCTTGGGGTAGGGCTTCCGGGTCTTTTCCTAGTCCCTGACTGGGTCCTGGGAGAGGCCGACAGCTTCCTTACTCTGTAGCACAGTGAAGGCAGGACAGGTTCTTAGCCACAGGGACTGGTTTTAGTGCCGCCAATGTCGGCACCAGCTGGGCACCCTTAGGCAAGTCCCTTGACATCTCTGAGCTCCAGGATCTTGTTTAGGAAAAAGAGGAATGTTAATGGTGGCGGCTTTAAAAGACCTGACACACGGGAGCATTTTGTAAAAGGGAGTTATTTTATGAGTAGAGTGGTTTGGGGAACCCAAACGGAGCTCTGTTAAATTCCAGTCTTGCCTTCTATTAGCTGTTTGTCAGCAAATAAGTGACTAGGCCTCTCCGAGCCTATTCCCTTATCTGCTGAGAGGCATTCATTCTAACCCACACAGTTGCTGTGCAATGGGAGGATGATGGTCTTGTAAGCCGCGTCCAGCACAATGCTAGGCGCTTTATCAGCGTCTCTGGGTTTCTGGCCTGACTGTGGCTACTTGACCCACAGCCTCGGAGGGTCAGGCTCTCAGAGTCCTCCCTGAATGCTGGGCCTCCCCACCCTTACCAGGTTTGAGACCTTCCCGTTGAGATGACTTTTAATGGCCTTGACTCCCTCAGGTGGAGGTGGGGGTAGCCTGGCAGAGTGGGGAGGGCACACGCAGTTTGCTGGGGATAAACCGCAGGGTAAAGACGCCATGTGGATTTACTTGAAGATTATGAAATATGAAAACAAACGTAGCTGTAGAATCAAAGAGAGGGCAACAGTCATTCAACTAAAGTATTTAAAGAACGGTCCAGGCTTATGGGGGGCTTCAGACTGCACCCCTGGCCACCAGGGGTATGCGCTCACACCTGCCTGCCAGAGGGGTCCAGGGGAGTAGTCGGAGGCATTCTGAGGGTGACTGTCACTCCAGGGCATTCCTATCTAAAACTTCGTGCTTCTCTGGGGCTATCTTCCTGCCCCTGAGGCCCTCACCCTGCCTGGTGGGCAGAGATGGGCACCGTTGGACCTGGCGGGATGGAGGACCGCTGTGTCACTTGTTAGTGGGTGGCTGTGTGGGCTGCTCACCCAGTGAGGCGGAACCACCCCTCCCCCAGCCAGTCAGTCTCCAGGCAGTCAGCAGTCAGCAGTCAGCAGGGCTGTCAGCCAAGGGCAGGTGAACGGCGTCCTTGGGAGCCCGGAGCTGCTGATTTATCCTCACCGTTCAGCACAGCCTGTTTCAGCTCCCACACGCTGTGCGTTTGGCCTGGCCACAGGGTAGTTTTGCTGTCTCCTGTCAGGTCTTCACTAGTGACCTTGGCCTTATCACTCTGGTGGCCTGGACCTCCATCTTTCAGCTGGGCAGATGCCCATGGGCTAACATGGGGAAAGGCTGGCTCGACCTCTCTGCAGGTGAACTTCATAGAGGTAGAGGCAGGGTGTGTGAATCCAGGCTCAGCGTGGATTTGGGACATGAGACCTTGCCGAGCCTTACTCTCCCATCTCTAAAAAGGGACAGGAATAAAAATATCTCCTTTTCTGAGTTACTATGAGGATTCAGTACGATGAAGGAAGTAAGTGCTTAGTTATCATTGTTAGTAGCTGATAGGTCATGAGGGTGTATCTAAGTAGGAGGAGGAAAAAGCGGAAGAGGAGGGACCCGGGGCAGAGGCTGCAAAGGGCTTCGGGCCCGATGGGTCCCAGACCAGACGGGTTCCAGCCCAGATGGGTCCCAGGCCAGACGGGTCCCAGGCCAGACGGTCCAGGGTGGAAGGTGGGGCTGTGCTCAGTGGCAGTGGCAGGTCAGGTGACTGGAAATACTGCCCACCTCTCAGTGTGGGGGTGGTGCGAGGGTGGCGTGATGCCATTCCTCCCTGGCTGGTCCAGAGCTCCATGGCAGTGACTGCGGCCCTCACTTTCACTTCCCAGAGCAGGTTTCCCGCTCTGGCTGGAGTGACGAGCCTGTGTCTGTGTGGCGCCTCTAGCTCGCCGGCACCCTGCTGTTCCAGGAAGAGGCCCCCCTAGGTCCAGGGCTGGTTGTAGGTCCGATCTGGAGCTGGGCTCCTGCTCAGCCACTTGTTATTTCTGATAACTACACACCTGCGAGGCCATGCACACACACAAATTCTCACACACACACACACGCACAGACACGCACACGCACACGCACACGCACACTGGCTTAAGGAAGTCACAGGGGGAGGTTCTCTTTGACGTGTGACTTTCCATAATTTCTGAATAGTTTATAGTCTAATTCCCTCGCTAAGCAAATGAAACCTTTTAAGGTAACGATCAGATGGTGCAGATAGCGGCTGTGCGTGTGGACATTTGTAAGATTCAAACGCACTGGTGGGACCAGGCCCACAGTCATTTGCGAAGGTCTGTAATCAAGGCAGAAGCAATTACTTAGCTGAGCGGCTCCCCCTGGGACCTGAGGCTGTATATCAGGGGTGATGAGTCCGCGGATTATCTGTCTGCCAGCCCCGAGCACTCAGTTCAGCCGAGCCTGCCCACCCTCCCAGAGCCGAGCCGCGGGCAAAGGCCTCCTGTCGTCCGTGGAACCTGAATCTGCAAATCAGCCTGGGAGTCAGTTGGTGCTTGGGTTGTGGAAATGGGGTCCCTGAGCCAAGAAGGATCTGGGTGACGTGGGAGTGGGAGGTGTGGGGAGGCTTCTGTACCCCAGGAAAACACACCAGCCAGAAGTGCGTTCGCCTCTTTGCTGGAGCTCAAGCTCCTTCTCTCCTCCATCTCATGCCTCCTGCCATTCAGGTACGGAGTCAGAGGGTCGCACCTCCAAATGCCCTCTCTTTCCATCCCCACTGCCTCCATCCTGTCCCGGGCCCTTTCACCATACCTCTGCACCACTGGAAGCTTTCCCAATCGCCCGTCCTTCCTGCCAGGCCCGTCTCTGGCCACGTTGCCCATGGCCTCCTGAGACCGCCAAACTTAGCACTCAAGGGCCGGTGATCTGGCTCAAACCCATTTCCTGCTGATTCTCTGGCTGAGGTCCCACAGGGGTCCCGTGAGGGCCAGTCTCTGGCTCGTCGCTCTGGTTACGGGGGACCTGTCTGTGCCCCTGGAAGCCCCACTTGAGGAGAAACCACAGACCAGAGTTGGGCTCTGTAGGGGGCACGATAGGTCAGCACGGCAGGTCAGCCTGGCTGTGGCGTGAGGAGGCTGGACGGGGCCGCTGCCGGTCACAGGGCCTGCCACACCACTACTGAGAATGAGTCCTTTGGTCTTGAGGAACTCAAGAAACAACGAGCAATCTGCAGATGCCACAGGAAGGCCAAGAGCATCCATCACACAGCGTTTCTGAAAGAGAAGTCCATGGAACGGCCACGCTGGTGGCATCTGCGGAGGGCTTGTTAAAACTGTGGATTCTGGGCCCAGAATCAAGAGTCAGGGAAGGCTTTTCTGCCTTTAAGCAAACCTCCCCAGGAGGGGTCTTCTGCTCAGGGCAATTTTGTAACAGCTGAGCTAACATCTTGGCAGAGAAGAATCAGCCTGGAATAAGGTGGGCAGATTAGGTGCCTGGAGGAAAGAGTGGGGAGGAGGGAGAGGAGGGAGAGGGAGAGGGGTGTTGGGCCAGTCGCCTGCTGCTCCCGGCCTGCCCCCGTCTGTGCTAAGGAAATAATGACACCTCCCGCTCAGGGCTCTTGTGTGGTTTAAATGAGACTGCTCACATGACATTGCCTCTGCGTACTCCACGCTTAATGCTTGTTTATAAAAATTAAGGGAGAGGGCTGGACTCTGTAGAAGAGGGTCGAGTTCTCCATGCCCCATTGCCTCTTGAGAAGCCGATCTACCTGCAGCAGGGCAGGAGAAGCGTGGCTGAGGAAAAGAAGGGCTGGACTCGGGCTGCTTTTCTGCCAGTGACTGGGCTGTGTGATCTTGGGCAAGTCGCTACTCCCCTCTGGGCCCCAGGATCTGCCTGTGTTAAAGGAGGGGGTTGGACTAGGTCATCTGTTCTAAAGCTTTTCCAATAGCATTCATCTCAAAATAATATCAAACACTCGTGAAAAAGAAAAAAACAAAATGTTATATTAAAACCCCACATAAAATGCTAAGCACTGTGGGGCAGTTCTGGCTGGCCTGGGAGGTACGCGTGTGAGTGTGAGCATGGGGGCACTATGTGCCCACTCCCCAAGGCACTAACATTCTCTGGTGTCAGGCCTTTTCCATATATGACCCCAGTCCATGTCTGGAGAAGGCTCACCAATCTTGGGCAGAACTTTATGTGCCCGTGACATGCCTGTGGGACTGATATATGCTAAAAATATTGGTACATACAGTAACAGTAAATATCAGCAACGTACCTGTCAAGTATGCTGATAGATAAAAGAAATACATGTAGAAGAGTGTCAGCTGGGAAAAATATATACGGCCTGTAGTAAATCACCGCCAAGCAATTAAAGCATAAAATTAAGTTATGCAGTATTTTGTTTTCCTTGGGACGGTGCCGCGTGCTGTGGCAGTCCCCAGCACAGATGCCGGCGTGGGCCTGGCCTGGCCCCCGCTGACTGCCTTCCAATGGCCAACAATAAGGAGGTACATCGGGTTCAAATCTGAACTCCACCATTTTTGTCTGCGAGGGCTCTGGCATGTGTGAAGCCCTCTATGAACTTGTTTCCTCATCTACAGATGGGGGAGCCTGTGTTACCGCGTGCCACAGGTGTGGGTCACTTGAATTTTATTCACCAAATATTCCCTGAACACATAGCCTGTGCCAGGCACTGCTCTAGGCGCTGGATTCAGCCCCTGCTGGCCTTCTAGAGAGGGAGAAAAACAATGAACGAGCAGGAAATGCACAGAACATGCGTTGGAGATGAGTGCTTCTGGAGTGGGAGAGGGCGACGTGGTCAAGGAATGTCCCCTGGGAAGGCGACACTGGAGCAGGGGCGAGCCACGCAGGGATCCGAGGAAGAACGCTCCGGAGCCCGCAGGGCTGGAGCGAGCGAGCAGGCAGAGGGGCCGAGTGGAGGCTGGAAAGGTGAGGGGGAGAATGAATGGCACAGGGTCCTGTTGGCCAGAAAGAGCTTTTGACCTTTATTCTGATGGGGAGGGGGGCACTGGAATGTTCTGAGCAGGGGAGTGGGGTGGTCTGACGCAGGATCCCTGTGGAGAATCGGTGTGGGCGAGGGCTGAGGCCAGGAGACCTGTTAGGAGGCAGTTGGCGGGCGAGGGGTGATGGTGCCTGAATGAGGGAGGCAGTGCTGGAGGTGGTGGGAAGTGGTTCAATTTTTGATGCCATTTTGAGCAGAACCAGCGGGATTCATTGACAGGTCACATGGGGATATCCAAAGCTTTTGGCCTGAGCGTGGGAAGAATGAAATCACCGTGCTCGGAGGTGGAGAAGACCAGGGAGGAGCAGACTCCGGGGAAGATGGGGAGTTTGGTTCTGGACATTCACGCAGAGATGCTGAGCAGGCAGTGACAGACGCTGGTCTGGCGTTAGGGGAGCTCTGGGCTGGAGATGGAAGGGACACCCCCAGGGTAGACTGGGAAGGGGCGTGGGAGTTGGCAGAGCAGTGACCAGCGGGGAGGGGCGGACAGGAGAGCTGGGTCCTGAGGCCAAGCAAGCGCAGTGTTCCAGGGAGGAGGGAGGAGCCAGTGCTATTGCAAGGTCGGGAGAGAAGTGTGTGTGTGCGTGTGTGTGTGTGTGTGTGTGAGTGTGTGTGTGTAGAGATTTATTATAAGAATTGGCTTGTGCGATTTTTGAGGTTGAGAAGTCTCAAGATCTGCAGTCAGCAAGCTGGAGACGCAGGACAGCTGAGAGTAAGTTCTAGCCCAAAAGCTATTGGGCTTGAGACCCGAGAAGAGCTAATGTCTCAGTTTGAGCACAGAGGTAGGGAAGGACCGCTGTGCCAGCTCAAGGCAGTCGGGCAGGCGCAGTGTCCTCTTACTCTTGAGAGGGACCCCCTCTTTGTTCTATTCAGGCCTTCGACTGATTGGATGAGGCCCTCCACATTGGGGCGGGCTGTCCACTTTACTTAGTCTGCTGATTCACATGTTAATCTCATCCAGAAACACCCTCACAGACGTGCTCAGGATAACGTTTAACCAAATATCTGGGCATCCCGCGGCCAAGTCCAGTTAACACATAAAGTTAACCGTCAGAGAGGATTCAAGAGAAGAGCGGGAGCAGGGGCATCAGAGACCTTGCGTACAGACCCCTCTTTTGAGGATTGTTGCTCGGAAGGGAGGAGAGAAATGGGCGGTAGATGGAGGGAAATGTGGGGTCAAAAGAGGGCTTTTTAAAAGTGGCAGAAATAATAGCACGCTCGTACGCTGCTGGGCGGGATCTGGTAGAGAGAAAAATTAATGGCGTGGGAGGCAAAGGGGACAGTTGCTGGAAAAGCGATCTTATTAGGCAAGAAGGAATGGACTCTGTGCCCAGGTGGGCGGCGGGCCTTGCACGGGCGTGCAGATGGTTCAGCTGGAGGATGTGGAGGGCAGTCGGGCCGGTGGGTCGGTGGGCAGCGGGAGGGCATGGCATGTCTCTTCTGAGAGTTCTTTTTTTCTGGGGAAATAGGAAGCCCGGCCACCAGCCGAGACGGAGGACGAGGGTCTCTCTCTCGAGAGATGGTGTCTGGGAGACTGGGAGAGCGAAGGGACTGGGGAGTGTCCTGTGGTTTTCCAGCTCCTCTTAAGATCCAGGGCATAAATTTAAAGTGAGCCCAGTCTGCGAGGCGGTATGTGTCCCCCAGTTCCGTTCAGCACCCCAGTGCCGGCTGGACAAGGCAGAGGGCTGACACAGTGACAGGGAGTTGAGGGTTCGTGCAAGAGAGGGACTGGCAAGATGGACCACAGCACCTTCCTGGGGAAGGAGGGAAGGAGGGGAGTGGGGGCCACCAGGGGCGTGAGGGACAGTGAAAAGCTTGTCTAGTCCTGGCGGGTGGCAGCACCGTGGGTGTCAGGGTGCCGCAGAGCGTGAGCTGGGAGGTCAGGAGGTGGCGGTTGGACCTTGGGATGCTTGGAACTTGTTCCTAGAGGTGCTGCAGCTCCTGGTAACAGCATGGTCTGGGGTCGACCGTGGGAGTGAGCGGCTGATGCAGGGCGGAGGCCATGACCTTCAGGAGAAGGGGGGGAAAAATCGAGAGGGCGAGGGCAGGGAGGGCTGGTGGGTGGATAGTGATGTCACCAAGAATGACGGCAGGAGGGACGGTGACGGCGGTGGCCAGTCAGGAGCTCAACTCGCCAAAGGATGAGGGGGAAGCGGTGGGGGTGGCAGTGACTACCACAGGGAAGTAGGGGGTGTGTCCTGAGGGCCGGACGTGAGGATTAAGTGAGATTATGTGCACCCAGGGACACACAGTAGGTGCTTGGTAAGTGGGACCTGCTTTTATTAGTGGAGTTTCGGTGACCAGAATATGGAACCTGGCCTGATTACAGGACGGCACTTAACTAGGAACACACCAGAAGGTCTGTGGCATGGGATTTGTGTGTACCTGTTTCTGGAAGCGTGGGTCCCGCAGGGCCTGCTCGTTGCCCCGTTTCCGCAGGATCCAGACACCCTGCGCCAGCGAGGGGCCCCACTGGGGCCGTCAGGAGCAGCAGGGGTCAGGTCAGCAGGTGGATGGGCACTGAGGCTGGAGAGCTGTGGCAGACGGCGAGACCAAGGACACAGGCCTCGCCCCGTTCCCGGGGTCCAGGGTGGCCCCCAGATGTCCGGTGCATTTCCCCAGCCGGCAGAGCCAGGCCCCTCATGCCTGCCTCGGCCGTAGGAGTGGGGAAGGCAGCGGGCAGCATCAGTCCAGGAGCAGAGCCCCCTGGGGGTGGAGGTGCCCAGTGCAGCCCCAGCATTGCAGGGCCGGGGCCTCATGCTCAGTGGCTCAGAGCGGCTGGGGACACTTGAGGGAGACAGGGCCCCTCTGCCCAAGCTGCAGTCGAGGGTCAAGGCACCTTGGCCAGTTTCTCGGTGGATGTTTGCTGCCCGCTGTGTGCCAGCTGCGTCGTCAGAAGCACCAAATGCAAACCCTGGTTCTCTCACCCGCTGTCTGTGTGAGCTGCGCCCAGCACCTCCCCAGCCTGAGCCTCAGTTTCTCATCTGTTAGAAGGTAAGGTCGTGACACCCTTCCAGGCTGGGCACTCAGGAAACATTTGTGGAATAAGTGTGATCATGACAGCAAAGTGGGGCGGAAAGTGTGTTTCAGGAAACTTGGGCCTCATGGCTACCTGGGGTTTGGTGCTCTTAGAAAAGCTTTCAGTAGGGGCTACAGTTATGTTGCGTGTCGATCCTCCCCTGACTGCTCCAGACATGCGTTTGAAGAGGCAGTTTGGGCGTTCGTTCACGCCCTCACCCATTCGGTGGTGCCTGCTCCATGCTGGGTAGGGACAGGAGAACTGCCGGCGATGCTGGTCTACGGAGGGAAGTCGCGGAGATCAGCTCCAGCTGCTTTCCCTGGGGGTCCCGGAGGCCTGGCCGGCCAGGGCTGACGGGAGAGGTTGTCCTTCTGCTGAGTGAGGCTAGTGCATTTGCACCCGACTGGGCAGGGCCCTGCACACAGGAGGTGCTCAGTGATAGGTGAAGTGGGCACCACCTGGCAGATCCCCAGGAAGCCTCTCTCTCGGTCGGCGTCCAGCTCTGGCCCCACCACCGGCATCCTTCAGATTTGCCAGGGTTGGTTAGAGTGTTGCTTCTCTGTGTAACAGCCCAGTTCACAGACCTCACTGTGGATGAGGGAATTTCAGCCATGGCCGTCTCATTGTACGTCACAGACCATGTCACGTAGCCTGTCCAGGCTGTGGCTGTGACTCTGGCTGGTCCTAGATCTGGAAACTAAGTGTCTTTGCCACATGCACTCCCCATACCCACAGGACAGTACCTTATCCTGGGCCCAAGGGCTCTGACGAGAAGTGGAGGTGGGGTGCCCCTGGGACTGGGGGAGCCCTGTGGGCCGAGGGGGAGCACACGGTCCCCTCAGCAAGCTTCCCACTGGCTGTGCTCCAGGGGACGGAATAAGGAACAACTCCCACTTACCATCGGTATAAATCCCACAATCAGGAAAATTGCTTCAATTGCTAAAAAACGCTGGTGGAAAAGTCCATTTATTTTTCATTTTTCTCGTGCACTTGCCACCCTCGTGCATGAATCACTGTCGGTATGTAGATTAAATTTATACCCCCGTTATCTTTCATGTCTCTGGGGCCCTGGTGTCAACTGGGTTTCTGGTTACTGAAAGCCACGGTCTGTTTTGCGGTGGCGAGAGCTGTGGCCCTCTCGGTGGGAGAGGCTGCTGGGGGGTCTCTGTGCTCTCCTGGGGTCTCCCCTGAGCCCCTCCCACTGCAGTCTCCAACCCCCCACCCCCAGTTTTGGTCACAAGATAGGGCTTGCTTTTCTGGGAAACTCCAGTTCCTCTCTGGAGCTGCTTCTGCTCCGGCGTTTGCAGCAAAGGGTTTGGGTACCCTGGATTTGGGGTAGATTATTGATGGGGGGGGCGTTGTTACAGTGAGCATGATGAAGGCATTGTTTTGTTTTGAACACCTGCTTTAGAAACTGATCTGGACCAGATACAAAAACTACAGACATTTTGAAAACACACCCTAGTAGCACATATACAAGCTTCCTTTCTCTTTGTCACACACTGACACACGCTCACACAGGATAGAGCTTCGATGCAGGTAACGTGGTTAGACAGCAGTTGTCGAAGAAGCGTGGTCCTCCCCTGTGCTCCGGAAGGTGCAGACTGTTCTAGGGCTGACAGTGTACTCGGTCCCCCATCCTCACGTTCTCCGGCCATCTCCACGCACAACCTCTGAAAGCATGGTTCTTTATTCGCTGATTTATTGATTCGACAAACATGAACTCTGCTTTCCTGGGTCCCAGATCCCTTTGAGAATCTATTGAAAGGCCCGGCCCCCGTCCTGATACACAATTTTGAACCCCTTGGGGGTGGTTTACAGAGCCTGTCCTGTGCCTCAGGCTGAGAACACTTGCTGTAAAGAGGCCTGCTCCCCGCACCCCACCCCCCCTCACAAAACCAGGAGCCACCGCAGGAGTTCAGAAGTCTGGGGTCCTTCCAAGCCAAACCCCTCAACCCCTCACACCCCCACACCCTTCTCAGATCTCAGCTCAGAAGAGCAGTCCCCTGGGCCATCCTCCTGCCTCTTTTGGGGTTACCCACCTAGACTTAGAGATCCCCCACTTCTCTCTGTGACACCATGTCCCTGGGAGAGAGAGCTTCTGAAGCCACAGCTAGCCGTGCCTGTTCCAGGCCCCTGCAGCCCCCCAGCAGGTATCGTTACTGCATAAGAGACCCATCATTCTGCATTAATCTGGGATTCATCATGATAGCATGACCATAATTAATTTATTTGGTATTAATGTGGATGAAATATGTACTGTCCTTTCAGGGGAAATCAGGCTGCCTATAAGCATTAGTTAAAAGGACCATTAAAATCAAACCTTCCCCAGATCCATTAGGCGAAGTCTTTCATCCTGAGGAAGATAAAGTTGTGCTGTGTGAAATGTCATGAATAATTAGGTTGATTGCTGTTTTAAACTCTGCCCCTGTCTCCCTGGCCCCTCCTGCCTCCCTCCCGAAGTGGGGAAGGCTTACCTGCAGCGGAGCACCCCCCTTCCTGGCCCATGTCTACACTGGCCCCAGATTTCCCCACTGGCCTCTATGGCTGCGGGTGTGGCTCTGTGTCTAGGGCCGGAATGGGGAAAGGAGCTTAAATGGCCCCACGGACTCTGCTTTCAAGGTGTCTCCTTCTCCTCCTCTGTAACCTTGGCCCAGGGTGGCCGTGGACACCTTCCTCTTGCCTCTGTGCTGGTCCAGAGGGGTATAGGACAGGGAGGGGGCTGAGGCGGCATTTTCCAAACAGGTCTGCAGACTCCCCACCCTGAACGGTGCAGGGGCGTGAAAATTCAGATTCCTAGGCCCACTCGGACTCGCACATCTCAGGGGCTGGGCATGGGAAGGGGGTAGAGGCTGGCGTGGGGGCTTTGGCTTGTGCCAGGTGGAGGGGAGGGACAGGAGAAGCCCTCAGGAGAGCCCCACCCTGCTGCCCAAGCATGCTTTCTCCGGGGCTGCAGGGTGGACACTGGCGTGTGCCACCTCCCGGCCACGCAGGTGCCTCCGGTGGGGTTTGCTGTCTGCTCTATGCACAGCAGCTCACGGGCTCAAGCGGTCACCCTGTGGGCCAGTCCCCTAGGCCTCGCCATAGCATTGGAGAAACCAGGAGGCAGAGGGTACAACTGCGTGTTTAGAGGGGACTCAGATGCTCCTCGGGCCCCTAGTGAACTGATGGGTGTTTGCTGGGCAGTTTGGAGCCTGGGGTGTCATGGCAGCCTCGGAAAAGGCACTGGAAGCGAGTTCTGATCCGGCCCCATCATTTTGTGGTTAAAGAGCCCGGACGCAAAGCACTGAGGCCAGTTGGAGGCAGAGGGACGAGATGGTAGGCACTGGGTGGCCCAGGGGTTGATGTCCATGGACACCCCGGAGTAGCAGGGCCGATGGGACGTGGGGGGGAGCCGGACCCGCCCCCGGTGCCCTAACCCTTTCCTGCTGCCTTGGCAGGCGCTTCGGCACGAAATGCACGGCCTGCCAGCAGGGCATCCCCCCGACCCAGGTGGTCCGCAAGGCGCAGGACTTCGTCTACCACCTGCACTGCTTCGCCTGCATCATCTGCAGCCGGCAGCTGGCCACAGGCGACGAGTTCTACCTCATGGAGGACGGGCGGCTGGTGTGCAAGGAGGACTACGAGACGGCCAAGCAGAACGGTAACTGGCGTTGTCCCCAGCGTCTCTCCTCCAGGCCTTCGCTCAGGCTGTGCCCACGGCCTGGAGTGTCCTTCTACCCGAGTCTCTCAGAGCCCTGTTCACACCTGCCTGAGGTTTGACCCCAGATTGCCACAGGGAGAGTTAATTCTCAACGCCCCCCAATCTTTTAGCACTTGCTGGCATCTCTGAAGCTTTAGTCTCATGTGGCTACAGAGAGCTCGCTGTCTTCCACATCAGTTGGTGGGCTCGGGAGCAGCCAGAGGCCTTGTCCTGGCTCCTCGGTGGCCCCTTGTGTGAGGCGGGGCTGGGAGGACGCTCCGTCTACGTGGACGCTTGGGGTTGCTCCTTAGTCTTGCGTAATGCGGTGCATATTTACCTCAGCACCCACTCCCCATCTCAAAGGCTTCAGT
>NW_011888846.1:2058473-2079539 GCF_000151845.1 Pteropus vampyrus | reverse complement strand
AGGCTCTTTGCCTTAATGTGTTTATCTGCTCTGGTTCCTTAAAACTCACTTGATGCCTTTGCTTTGGAGACAATTATGATGTCACAAAAGATTAGGGAGTCTTGTCAGGGCTAAGCCATCAAAGCAGAGGGACTTCGCGATCCCAGGCTGCCTTTGGAACTGTGATGCCCTTCACCGGAGATACTAAGAATGTGCGACCTCCCCAGGGGCCGGTGGCCGCTGCTTATTTTCAGAGCCCACAAGCACCCAAAGCCTGTTGTCCACTGCCGCTGTGGAAGGTTCTGGAGAAGGGGAGACTAGCCGGGGAGGCAGGAGTTACGCAGTGGGGCTAACACTTTTATCTAGGATTATTTGCACCTTAGCAGACCTCGTAGGACGATGACAAGACACCGGATTTAGCATCAGGCCTGGTGGGCAACTCTGCTCGGTCACTCTCTAAGTCAGGGGTCCCTTGGCAAGCTGTGTAACTGGTGGAGACTTGGCTTCTCGGCTCTCTATGGGGAATAATAGCACCTGCCCCTCAGGGCCGTTTCTGAGGCTTAAATAAAATAACGCTCAAGGAATGGGATGTTAAATGAGGGTGAGACCATCATGGAAGAGAAATGCAAACAGGGGTCTGCTTTAGGCTTTCAAGTAGCTGACGGTTACACAGTATTTCTGATGCTCCTTCTGCTTCCTGTGGTCAGCGAGGCAGGGGCCACGCCACCCTGTGAAATCTGGGTGATGCTTAGTGCAGGGGACCTTTGTCTGCTGTGGGACATTTGGTTCTCTCTTTTTATGTTTTAATTCCTCCTTGCTAATCTAAACCCTCTTTCAGGCTTATGGTTCCCTCCCTTGTGCTACACAAAGGATCTAATACCTGCTACTTGTACCTTAGCGTGAGTGATTTTGTTCATTTGTTACATCTCCCTGGATATTTGCATTTCCAATATTATGAGGTTACATTTTATGCCGGGGACAAGTGCTAGGAGACCCCGCATAACTCAAAAACGAACATATTTTAAGAAGAATTTTCCCATAGGAGTTAATGTAAAAAGTAGGCGGAGGATGTAGTCGGGGAGCACATAAATCCATAAGCGGTGACACTCATCTTTGCCTTAATGCTACTTTTTATTTTCTCAGCACTGTCTCTACTACCTCGCAGAATGCTCTCTCCTAAATTAACAGCCTAGGGTGTCGTGTCTCGCTTGGCCTTCCTCATAGCGTTTTATCACATTTAACTTCCGTACCAAAGTTATTGATTTTTGGGTACATTTTTCAGCACGAGCACAGCCACCGCTACTTAATGAAGACTTGGATGACATTGTTATAGGATATAAAGAAAATTTTAAATTATAATAACGGTGAATGTTAAAATAACAGCATAATAGTCCCCATAATCACAAGAAGAAAGTCCTGTGCAGGTAGACAGCAGTGCAGAAGCGATGGGCCACCGACCCAGGATGACAGGGGCATATCCTGGTGGCATTGCCACCTGGCTTTGGTGACAACGATTTCTAATTCACTAGGCCAACCTATTTTGTAGTTAAGTGATTCTTGGTGAATTAAAAGAAATTTTTTGGCGATTTCATTATTTCGAATTTTATATATAAAAGACTATATAGGTATTTTTAAAGTGCACTATTTCATATTTGCACCAAATGCTGTCATGCCGTTACCTCTACAAATACGGGCAGAAGGACTGATTTCTTAAGACGGAATTTAAAGAACTTTAGAGGTTTTCCTCAGTGTCTGCCACAGTGGCTCTGGACCCCTTCCTCCTTGGATTCTGGATTCTAGGGAGGGGATGGGGGGCGGGAGTTTGAGCATGACACAGCTCTGCTGGAGAAAAAAAAAACAGCCCAAGGAGAAGAGAGGACTTGGGGCGTCTCCCTTACCTGCTGTGTGCATCGCCCCGGGCTTCAGAGGGTTGACCTAATGTGCCCACTCACTCAACAAGAACCCAGGCTGACTCCAAGAAAAACCTTTCAGAATCGTCGTGAGGATTGAGGATTGTGAGCTTAGGTCAACACCGGGCACATAGTAGGCACTTAATAAATTTTGGCTGCTTTTGTTCCTAAGAGAGAGTTTCCTTGAATGGAAAGGAAGGAAAAAAGAGAGGAAGTTGGGGACGTAGCAGAGACGTTTTCAAGGACACGCACTAGAGGGAACACAGAGAACCCAGAGGGCCAGAAACGGAGACGCTGACTTTACCCTTTGTGGACCAGTATTTTTCAAAAAATTGTGGCTATGATCCATAGTAAGAAACTCATTCAGTGTTTCAACTTACACGCATATTCATCCAGCGAACACTAAACGAGTTTTACGAAACAATAGTTGTCCTCATCGATCCCATTCTACCCCACCCCACCCCACCCCACCCCATTCATATTGTTTCCTCAAAAGTTTCTGATCCACTAAATGGACTGGTGAATGCACAGGCTACCTGTGCTATAAGCCCAGGGAGCCTGTGGCAAAGGGGAGGTGGCTCTGGGTGGGACCCTGGGAAATGGAGGCTCCTGCCTGGGGAAGGGGCAGACAAGACCCAGACTTCAGTCTGGCTGATTCACCTTCACATCACAGTCCTGGGGAAGACTCACGAGGATGCCAACCAGAGCATTAGTCACGATGGGGAAATGTGACTTCGGTCTGCTGAGAGCCCCTGTGTTGGCTGGGCTGCCAGGGGGCAGGAGAGGCAGAAAGCCGAGGGAAGGAGCGTGGCGTCCTCACTTTCCAGTGACTCGGGAAGCCTTGTGGTGCGGGAACGGGCCCCATGGGCCTCGGGACCACTCCACTCTGACGTTCATCGTTCCTCCCCACCGCTCTGCCCATGGCAGGCAAGATTACATGAGGAAAGGAGGCAGCGGGGTGAGACCCAGCGGCTTCAGATGGGCCGAACCAAGTGAGAAGGGGTTTTCGTTGCAGATGACTCAGAGGCAGGAGCCAAGCGGCCCCGGACCACCATCACCGCCAAGCAGCTGGAGACGTTAAAGAACGCCTACAAGAACTCTCCCAAGCCCGCCCGGCACGTGAGGGAGCAGCTTTCCTCGGAGACGGGCCTGGACATGAGGGTCGTACAGGTGTGACACCAGCTTCCCCGGCCCCCGGGACCCCTTTGCCATCTGCGATCCTGGGCACCGTGCCACCCCTTCTGGGCCCAGGGCCAGGGGCAGGGATGGAAGGCGTCCTGGGCTGTGCCCTCTACACGAGGGGGCTGAGGGAGTGGTGAACACATCGCCACCTCATCCCTCATCCCCGGTGTCACCGATCCCCTAGGGGCGTGGGCTCAGGGCCATGACCCCGGGGACAGCGGTTTCTGAGGCACAGGCACATCACCCTCTTGATGCCGAGGCGTCAGTCCCGGTCTCCGGCTACCTGTCTCGGGGATCCCGGGGGCTGTGGATTCAAGGTGGGGTGGGCACCCCCTAAATGTGTCCCTTCTGCTCGTGTGGCAGGTTTGGTTTCAGAACAGACGGGCCAAGGAGAAGCGCCTGAAGAAGGACGCGGGGCGGCATCGCTGGGGCCAGTTCTATAAGAGCGTCAAGAGGAGCCGGGGCGGCAGCAAGCAGGAGAAGGAGAGCTCGGCGGAGGACTGTGGGGTTAGCGACAGTGAGCTGAGCTTCCGAGGTGAGCGGGGCTGCAGGGGCGGGGCGCAGGCCTTGGGAGAGGCCCCTGGGAAGCAGCATCCCTTGCCGCCCAGGAGGGATCAACTCCTTCCTGAACACAGGCTTGCTGGGGGCACATGGCCGTGGCCCTTTAAGATGGGGCAAGGAGTAGGAAACAAGAGTGCTCTGCTGCTGAGGCGGAGGCTGGCTTCCCTGGCACCCCGGACCCTCCTTTCCTGCCGGCTGGGGCTCCCTCACCGGCCCGCCCAGCTGTGAACCGAGCCAGGTCTCAGCCTGTGCCCCGCCCCCTTCTGCATTTCTCCCCTCTGAGGGGCCCTGGCCTCCCTGCTCTGACCCCCCCGAGTGATCCCGTTCTCCTCTCCCGGTGGTGGGGAGGACATGCTCAACAGGCCCTTCGCCCCGCGAAATCAATACCGTGAGTGCATGTGAGACGGGGACTGGCCTCACTGCCGAATCCCTTCCCCCACCGCGCACTTCGTCCTGTCGCTGAGCCTGAGCTTTGCCGCATGCGCTCCATTCAAATTGGTGCATCAGCAAAGCTGCAGATGCCTGCATGCTTTGGGTCCTTAGCTTGTTTGCAGACAGCCACGACTGTCCTATACTGAGTCCTCAGACAGGGAAGCCCTTCTATTGGGGGCCAGAGAAGAGTGCTGAGCCTGGCTCAGGAATCGGGTTTCCCGTGGCGTCTCTGTCAGATTGAGGCACTTCTCTTGAGCCTCAGTTTCCCCATCTATAAATGGGGAGCAACCACGTTCTTGCCCGTCTCATGGTGTTGCGGGGGTCAATGAACACAACGGACTCTGGATGTGTTTGGGGACAGCTCAGCACATTTTCACACTTGGAAGACACAGTTTTCCAAACCATGGGGAGCCTGTGGCTCCTACAGAGGGCCCTGGTCCTGTGGGGTCACAGGCACTGGCAGAAGGCTGAATTATGGCCCTTTTACAACAGAGCTGAGCCTTCGTCTCAAAGGGCGTGAGCTGCCCTCCCCGCTTCACTTTCATGGGTGGAATGAAGGTGATCACAATCCTATCAGGGCCAAGGGCGGGATGGGTGTTGAAGTCTAGTCTGCGGGCGGGTGGCTGGATAGGCCCAAGTGGGGATAGAAAAGTTCGTGGGGCAGAGGATGGAACAAGCTGCTGACGCCTGAGAGGACACAGCTCAGCCTTGAGGCCTGTCCTGGGGCCCTGGGGTGAGCTCAGAAGGGCCGTACACTCACCTTTGAGGCCTCTTGGTGGGTTGGGAACGCCACTCCATCTCACCCGAGCTGCCGAAATCAACATCTGGAACTACTGGATTGCCAAGTCTTGTTTTGTAGCTCCTTTCTATTGGGTGCAGGTGGGTCCCCAGGTGACATAGCATTGGTCTCTCGGGTAATTATATAATCCTTTATTTCTTAAGATTAAGACTGCCTACGTCTGTTGGAGAGATGACTTTTTCCAGGTGACAAAGCTTCCATTAGATCCCCTTCATGAATTTCTCTAAGAAACAAGAAGGTCCATTTGCCTTAATCAAGTCAACAATGTCCCCAGCGTAGAGCTTATTAGACGGAGAAACCAAGTCCTGTGATGTTGAATCCCTTTTCCAGGTGGACCAGAAGGATTTTGTACATGTGTTAAGAGTGGTCCTCAGCTGCCCTTACCATATGGGTCTGCTTGTTTCCCAACCAACTAGATCAGGCACTTAACTCAGCTTGAGAGCTTTCTGATTAAATCTCGTTAGCGTGCAGTTTCCATTTGTGATGCGAGGCATACACTGTCCTCAGTGTCACCAGGGTATCTTAGTACATGAGGGACAGGGGACCAACAAACTCACCAAACACTGCCCAGCCTTCCGGGTCCTGCAGATGTTTCTTCTGTGTTTCCCTCTTGATGCGGGTCGTCTCTGGGTAGCAGGCTGACTTGGCAGCGAGTCTTCCCTGGCTGTGTGTGTTCCTAGGTTGTGAAGAACAGGGGACCATGGGAATCCCGGCGGCTGACAATAAATCTCCGTTCTTTTGTCCACAGAGGATCAGATTCTCTCAGAACTTGGCCACGCCAATAGGATTTATGGCAACGTGGGGGACGTTACAGGCGGACAGTTAATGAATGGGAGCTTCTCCATGGATGGGACAGGACAATCCTATCAGGACTTGAGGGACGGGAGCCCCTATGGAATCCCCCAGTCTCCATCTTCCATATCGTCCCTGCCGTCCCACGCTCCTTTGCTCAGTGGGCTGGATTACACGGTGGACAGTAACGTGGGCATCGCTGCGCATGCAGCACAGGGGGTAAGCCAGACGCTGAGAGCCATGGCCGGGGGACCCACCTCTGACATCTCCACAGGAAGCAGTGTAGGCTACCCCGACTTTCCAACTAGCCCAGCCTCTTGGCTCGATGAAATGGATCATCCTCCTTTTTAAACATCTCTCCTCCCCACCCTACCTGTCCTTCTGGCTTGAGAGAATATCTTCAAGGATCAAAAGAGACTTGCCTTTTTAGGATCGAAAGTGCGCCAATGTGAATTTCCGTTATTTTCAATGGAAGTCCTCTGCTGGGCCCTAGGAGGTCACCGTGCTAGGGCGCTGTTCTCCCAGGGAGTGCTCGGGTGCTGGCTTGTTGGCTTCCCCCCCGCCCTGCTTACAGGCTTTGGCTGCTCGGTGCTTGGGAGCACGAGGCGACTGTGTGAGGCCACCTTGGCCTTTGGGAACTCTGCCCCAGCTGGTGCGTCTCGTGAGATGCCTCCTGAACCAGTGCTCTCGCCAGAACTGAGATTCCTGAGGCTGAGGCACCACAGCCCTTAAGCATAATAAAAGTGATTTCTGGACCACCTTTAATGAACCCTAATTTTCAAAATAAAAAAGTCACTTATTAAAGGTCTGTGGGAACTTTGGTGGCCACAGTTTGACATTGAAATATGCCCCCTTTTGCTTCTGCTGTGAAAAATATGACTTCTTCCCTCCCCAGAAGTACAAGCCAGAGAATATTTGGCAGTGTGGGTTTGTGAGAGATCCCTCCATATCACTGAATCTATCCCTGATGGCAAGAAGTGGTTTTCATTGCAGGTGACTCTGAGGCTGGAGCCGAGTGGCTTTGGACCATCACAGCGAGTGCCCGACGAGGTCCCTTGGAGCACAATGTGCCTTTTTAATGTGCTTGTGTCATTTATTCCACTAGACGGGCTGTGGGTTACCAAATGATCAGAGCTAAAATATGGAGAGGACAGAACGACAATCAGTGAAAACATTTGCAGACCCACATTTGGATTCCAAGCGTGCGGTCCGTTTAGCCAAACCAGTAGATGCCAGTCTCCCAGAGTTCCCCCTCCCGCAGGGTGGAGTGATCTTGTGCGTTTGCTTCGAGCCGCTTGATTTAGCCGAGTTCGCGAGTCCAGCCCCGCCTGCCGCCAGCCCTCCAAAGCCCTTCAGAAACCGGAGCGGTCAGTTGCAGGAGTCTTCTCCCCTCCGGGTACTAGCACTGCTTTCTGGCCCATCTTGTTGGGAGGAATCATTGGGGGCAGCCCTAAAGTAGTCCAGAGGGTTCCGGTGGTCCTCTCCGGGTTTCTGGGCCGCGGGCTGGAACACGGCAGGCGCCGTGGCGCTCTGGGCCTGCGCTTGCGCGGCGAGGGGAAGCTCCCCGGCCGGCGGTGCGGACTCTCCGCCTGCGGGTGCGCAGCAGCCCACACTGCGGCAAGGGCAAGGGCAAGGCCAAGGCCAAGGCCAAGGCCAAGGGCAGCCTCTGCTGTGTGAGCTGCCACCCGGTGACGGTGACGGGCTGCCCTTCTGTGGGAAATCCCATCAGGAATGGTGCAGCAACTCCGACTTTCTCATCAGCCGCCTGTCGGCATGCAGGTCTCTCCACATGCACAGCGGCACTTGGCCAGGTGGGAGTCATTCCAGCCCCCGTGGGAAACGATGGTCTGCTTCTCCTGGCCTCCCATTTTCTTACACAAGATCAGCAGAGTAGGCAAGGGTAAGAGGGCATTTTCTTTCTTTCACGTGAAGTGTTGGCGCCCAGGACCCTAAGGGCCCTTTCTTCTGTGTTTGTCACCTTTTGAGGACCACAGAGATTTAGGTGTGCGGTAGGCAGACTCAAGGAAGAAATAAACACTTCCTCTTTGGCTGCTGCATCTTCTATAAACGCCTTCCCAGGACTAAACTAAGGTCAGTTAAGCTTCTTTAATACATATAGTTCGTAAATTCCTGGGATCAGCCTTCAGGCAACTCTCTTTTCTGATCAGTTCTGTAGTGTACCTTTACTTTTGGACGTGCCGCCATGGTCGTGACTTTGGCTTGGGGAGTCTGCACACACAGGCTCTCTTCTCGAGATTCCAGGAGTAGGGATGATGGAGTGTGAAGCTGAGACAGTTCCGTGCTACTGGGAATCCCCAACAACGTGAGCAGGGTGTGTGCGTGTGTGTGTGTGTGTGTGCGTGTGTGTGTGTGTGTAAACACAAGTGTAGGAAGCCAGGTGGAGGAGAGGCAAGCACCACTGTCTTCTGGGAGGAGAACCGAGTCTGCTCACAGTGTTCTTAGCAGGCCGCTCACAGTACGCGGGAGAAAGGCTGCGCCGGGCACTGAACCAGTTAAAGCCCGTCCACCCGGACCACTGCCGCAGTCTGAGTACTTGGCCTCGTATCTCATAGGGTCTCAGAGGCACTTCCTGTTTTTGGTGAGTGTAATATGGGGAGAGCAGAAGCTCTAGAGGGGCACGCCCCCTCTGTCCGGCATTGCTTTTGAAGATCAGTTGGCCAGTTTTTGTTTTTGTCTGCAAGTTACTCACTCTCACTCCCTGTGCGGTGGTGGAGGGTGGGAGGCCCGCCTTCATCGTACTAACGGGATGCAGGTCTCGTGAAGAACTCAGTGGGCAGTACAGTTGATGCTGATGAGCAGTACAGTTGAAGCTTCTTCCGGTTTGGTGGAGTTGGCTAGCTGGACAAACTTGTGAGAGCACTGGCCACCAAGCCAGGCGAGCTTTGAGTTAGGTTCTCCAGGGCCACCTCCTCAGAAAGCAGCAAACACTGGTGCCCCCTTTAGCACAGCCACAATAGACCTCAGACTGTAAGTGGATCTCCTCGCAAGTGGGCAACAAGCCACCGTGTGCCACCAATGAGCCACCGAGTGCCAAGACTGTTCCCTGGCTCTTTTGTGGCTCAGAGATGGAGAAGGCAGAACAGTGTCTTGAGATCCTCTTCCAGGCACAGCTCTATTGCTCAGTAGTCTGTCACCAAGGTGTGAGGTGCTACGTGGGAGCTGTTTCCCCTCTTGCTAAAATGACATGGACGAACTTCACAAATGAAATGAGACCTTCTAGAGCCATTTACATTATTCGAACCTGTCTTGAGCTCTAAGAGAGTAGTTAACTAGCAGTGTTTCTCTGCAGTGCCTGGCTGAGAGACCTGAGGGTAGCAGGCTTCTGAATCCAGGAGCAAATTAATCGTTAAAAAACCAACACCACCCAAGTTTCCAGTGATAACTGGTATAAGCGAAAACGGGACCCACGGAGCTATGGAAGAATCTCTATTTCCTGAAAAGTAGTAAAACCACAGAGGAAACACCAAACGCAGAAGCTAAGCTGGCCCACGGGGTAAATCACATTGTTGGGATGCCCGGCCCTGGCCCTTTCAAGGACTTGCTGTGCAACCTGAGGCAAACTCCTTTCTGTCTCTGTGCTTTTCCCTTTCTTGCCTCATCTGATAATTATGAATATAATGTAAAGTGAGAATCAACTAATATTGATAACATGATTCCTGCAGACTAATACAGGGAAACTCATGTCAGGAAAAGAGGACAAAATTAAGACATAAGATGAACATTTGGCACTGTCTTCAAAAGTGATCGTTTTTTTTGTTTTTTGGTTTTCTGGTTTTTTTTTGCCAACGTCAAACATGAGATCTAATAAGATAATCGGAGGCCATTAGATCTTCATAATTAGGTTCGCTTTGCAAGAAGTATAAGTAATCTGTAGAATAAAAGACCCGACTATCTCTGAAGCTCAACCTGGTCATTTAGAGATAACGGCCTCCTTACAGGAGCGGGTGGAAGGCTTCAGCTGAGCAAGAGCTGCATGCTGTCGGGCACTCACGCTCCCACACGCCGCTGCTGACGACCTGGTTAAAACCATGGGAATAACGACTACGCCGCCTCAGCCAGCAGGGTCTGGAAGGACTGAGGAGGCTCATTTTTAAACATTGCACTTTAAAAATTGGAAACCGTGAGACGAAGAAAAATTCAATTAAGCGGAAATGAGTTTTGTTTTATTGCCTGCTGCTGAAGGGCTCTGGGCATGCTGCAAGCTAAATAAAAAGCACATCACTGGCTCTCTCTTTCTTGGATTGGTCCATTGGCCCTTTCTGCAGCAGTTGCTCCAACTGCTCTGACACGGTGACTGGAGCCAAAAAGAGAGAGTGCAGCAGAATCATCCCACCCACACTCCGCTTGGCAGGCCCACACTGAAAGCACAGTTTCATGCTGCTAGCTCTGGTGAGGAGACAGCGGCAGGTCTGGGAGGTGCGCCAAGGGTTCCTTTGCTTAGGGAGGCGGAGCACAGGTGGACAGAGAAGGACACCCCCACTCTCATCGGCTGCCCACCTAGAGACAAGAATCATTTGTACTCGCCCCCTTGAGGACTGTGTCCAGCCAGACAGGCAGGTTCGGGGCTGCAGGACTTCAGATGCTGCCCTCGACTTGCATTCAGACCTCAAAGCCCCAGATCCCCTACGCTCTGGATTGTTGCCCTCACCATTCACAGTGTAAATTTTGTACAGTTAAAAAGAAATGAAGTCTCATTTCCTGGAGAGGGGCGGGGAGAAAAAAAAGGACCCACCCATCCTTATTTATTGCCATGTGACTTTGGAACACAGAAGCTGGTGCGTTTGTTTGTGTATGCCTCCTGTGTGTTGGCATGAGACGTGTATGGTAAAGCTATGTCAAATAAATATGGACGTTCTTTAGAAGCTGATGTGTCTCGCTTTTCATTTGGTTTTTCTGGAAGTCTTTTCTCTTGACCTAAATCGAATAAAAAGCTGTGCTGACTTGGGACCCTTTCATCACGAGAAGAAAACCCAAAGCACAACTCTGAATGTCAGAATGACTTACAACCGTAAGCGCCAGAACTGCTCAACGAAGGGCTAGTTAGAGGAAGTTATCCAGTTTTTCTTATAGTGATTTTCTGGGGCCCAACCCTCTGCTCCTAGACTCGGGATGGGCAGAGAACACTGCTGACTACATGCTTTTCAGTTACCCTTTGTCCTTCACATTTACACATTTTTTCCCTAGAGAAAGTATGTACAAATGTCTATAACTGGGTGAGCGGTGGACAGAGGGATAGACACCTCATCAGTCACCGGGGCTCTTGGGCAAGCTTTTCTAGGAAAACGTCCTTTCAGACTTTTTCTTTGCAGGAGGCTTTGTGAGTGTGCAGGACCCGAAGCTTAGCTGGAATGGAAAGAGCCACAGAGATGCTCTCATTAAAAAAAAAAAAAAAAAGTTATAGCATTTCTTTAGAGCTGGGGTCCCATCCAGGAAAAACTGAGGGTGCTTTTCCCATTAGTGATCAGTTTTGCCTGGTTGAAGAGGAAATCCAAACAGGTGCAGTCTACAGCCATGCCACCCTGAACAAGCCCGATCCTGTCTGATCTCGGAAGCTAAGCAGGGTCGGGCCTGGTTAGTACTTGGATGGGAGACCACCTAGGACGACCAGGTGCTGTAGGCGTAATAAATAAATAAATAAATGAATGAATGAATGAATGAATAAATGAATAAATGAATAAATGAATAAATGAATAAATAAGGTAAGTAAGTAAAATATAAACGAACAAACAAACAGAGGTGTGCTGTCCAATATGGTAGCTATTAGCCACATGTGGCTATTTAAATTCAAATTGATCAACATTAAATAAAACTAAAAGTTTAGTTCCTCACACTAGCCGTATTTCAAGGGCTCCATAGCTATATGTGGCTAGTGGCTACTGTATTTGGACACACAGATTTAAGACATTTCTATCACTGCAGAAAGTTCTGCTGGACAGTGCTGGCAGAGTCTGGCTCAGGAGAACGGGCAGAGAAAACTCATCCATCGCCTGTTTAGCCGCTAGTTATGCCGGAGTACTTGGTGAAGTATTCCAAGACTCCTTCGGCAGCGGTAATGACAGCTCCTCTGCTACCATATCTTGTGTGTGGCACTACACACAAGAATGACTTGTTTAGGTACAGAGCACGAGGCAGGACTCTGGCCTCTGAGTTCTCCATCAAATGCTGCCATCAGGTTGTTGGGACTCTACCTAGGTCCTAGACCCACTTCGTGCCCTACAGTCTGCCCAGTCAAACAAGAAAGACAGCACCTCCCAGGCAGGACCGCCAGTGGATTCTTGGAGGGCTGAAAGGTCTTTTAGTGGACATCCGAGCCTCTGCTATTTCGGGAAGGGATTTATGGTCCTTTGCCAAATCATCTCCTGTGATAGATACTTTACTAGTGCCGGGTTATGTACCGAGGAAGGCCGAGGATGAGAGAGACCTCACTAGGTGCAAGGGAGGGTGACGACGAGAGCGTCGGATGGGTGTGGGTTGCCGCTGGAGGAACACAGGAGGTGGTGTCCATGAGGACTGTTTTTTCTTCCCTAGCTCAGTCCCTTGCTTGGGTGGTTGTTAGGGAAATTTGCCAAGTGGCTATGAAGGGCTCGGTTGCTACTAAATTTAATTACTCATCTGAATACTCCTAAGGCATTAATAATTGGGCCCGAGAATTCTGCCAGTGCACGCACTATATAACCATGTCTTTAGTCTTCCATTCTCAAAGCCCTTATCACCTGCCTTTCTATATCAAGTCTTTGCTTTCAATACATTAGCAATTGTTTTCAGCATATCGGGCTGATAATTCACTGGACTGTTTCCACTGTGTGCTCTATCGCGCCACAATGCCCCAGCACAGTGCTAATCTAGTAACATTTTGGAAATTCTCAAATGAGTTCTCAGCTCACAAAGAAGGGAGAGGATCTGGTCCTTCTTTCTGGTCTGGTCTCTGGAGACCAGCTCCTGAGCACGTGATTCTCTTTCGGACAGTGGCTTTTCAAAAGGACAGCTGCTTAAAGAGGAATAAAGGAAACAAATCGCTGGCCAGAAAGAATGAAATATGACACAAACTCAGGAGTCGGTGCTCACTGCTCTCTGAGCCTCCCTTCTCCTTGGGCCCAGAATTCTACTCAGCTACAACCAAAAAAGGAGTAAAAAGAGATCAACGGCGAGTTAGTGTATTTTAGATTTTAACCAGTTGCCAAACTAGAAGTAAAATCATAGGAGAGGTAGTGTCGTAGTTTAGAAATTGTCCTTTACAGTATAAACAGAAAACTGTCGCATCCCCGTGCCGTAGCTCCTTGGGAGAATGCAGTTTCGGAGAATGCTATTTTATTACCTGGAACTCCCCACGCCTTCCTCAGAGCATCCTCTCCTGGCTGTGCCGTGAGCGGTGGGGCTCCATCTGGGTGTCTGTATACCTATTTGGGTCATGGCTGCCTCAGGGAAGTAAGCGATGGTTACTGCTGGTGAGAAAATACTGTGTTAGGAGGGAGAAAAAACCCAATGTTTATAAAATGCGGCCAAATCATTAAGATGAGGAAACTTTTATTATCATCCTTCTAAAAGAAATAATAAAAAGAGCCCATCCAAACTCTTAAATAAAGGTCTTCTAAACCATCAGGTCCCGCCCTCAGAGAGGAGAGCACATCCTTTTGGAGAGAGCGGGCCCGGGCTTTTGATTGTACCATTTCCTCTTTACGACTTTTTCATTCATTTGTCTTCTCTCCTTTTTGTCCGATGTGATTTCAAGATTTTCCTTTAGAGTCTTTGGTAATTCTTCCTTCGGCCCCCTCCCCTGCTAAACACAAACACTGAATTTAGGTATGTTATTAAACGGGATGTTATTGTGTAATTAAATGAACAAGTCGTGGAAGGTCCTCGACAGTATGCATCCTTTCTGTCTTCATGGAAGGGGTCCGGCTACATGACTACATGACTCATTCGTACTTCGGGTTGTTTAGCAGATCACTGAACTGGCCAGAACTCTCAAGGCTGATGCAGCCTGGGCTGTCTCTGGAGCTGAGGGAGAGTTTCTGTTTTGGTTTTTAAAGATTTCTCTTTCACTTGCTGGCCAACCCTGGACCAGGATCTCCTGTTGGTTGGGAAGGGTTTGGGTATTTTGGAAAGATAAAATATAGACCCAAAAGCGTGGTCTTGGCATACACTTGGTGTTGGAAATACGCAGTTTTTATAAAAGGCCATTAAAATGGTAAATAGGTTTCAACAGATGGCTTCAGTGCAGCAATGGAAAGCCCAGGCAAGGACTTTGGGGTTAAATCTCATATTTCAGTCACTTGGGACTTATTATTCCAGAAAAACAAACATCTATAAAGTTGACAGCTCCCTCCCCTCCTCTAAAGTAGAGCCCTTGAAGGTTGCCTGCTTGCTGGCCGGTAGATGGGTGGCTGGCTGCCTGCAGATAGCCACCCAGGGAATTGCAAGCCACTTTTTCGACACCTGTCACCTGCGGGGCTTAAAGCTCACTCAGGCTGGAGGCACACAATAATCAAGACCCTATATTACTGATGGGCCTGGACTTTTATACTCGATGTGTGTGCTGGCTTTATTATTTTTTTTAGAATCATTTTAACATTTAATGCACCTCAATTAAAGTGATTTCCTGGAGTGGATGCCAGGCTTCGTTTAGGATGCGCATCAACCACTTTCCCTATCGGTAGTTAAAGGCACCGAGGGATTTAAACAGCAATCCACAAGTCTGTTCAGTCAAGGTTTGGCGGAATAAAGCAGATTATAAACAATAATATATGTCTTTCTCTTCTTTTTTTGGAAGGGTTCCAAACTCACAAACGGAGCTAAAGTGCAATAAACATATCCAGGACTAAGCTTTTGGGCTCTACAAATGTACTCCATGAAAGCCACGGGCTCTGGCGGTGCCACTTTTTATCCTGTTTGTGTGAGCACGTACTTTAAAAGAGCTTTTTATTACACAAAGTGTCCATCAGCTGAACTTACCTTCTAAATATTAAAATGGAAACCGGGATAGCCACCCAAGTGAGAGGACGAGTAAATCCTGGCTGCAGTGTGGATGACGAATTTGTGGCTGCAGCCCAGGGCAGCCCACTGACAGACAGTCCCCTCTGTCTCTTCGTGGCCACACGGTCCCACACGTTCAGCCATGGCACTCAAGAGTTTTAGGTCATTTTTCCCACCCACGAGAGAGCCTAGTGTGGGACCATGAGGTAAATGTGTGTTATGGGGGTGGTGTCTTGGATGATTCCATCTGGTTTGTAACCTCACTGTTCACTTGAGAACTCATGCCCATTCCTTCTAAACGTGTAGGAAGGATATCGGCAAGGAAGGTCCTGTCCCGAGTATAAATTAGTAGGTACCTTGCGAACCTCCTGCTCGTTTCCAGGGCTGGGAAGCTGTCTGTTGCTGGAGGAAGGAACCTTGCCCTCAGAAGTGAGTCCTGTACAGGAGTCCCAAAAGAAGAGAGTAAAAAACGTAAAATAATGACGCTTCTTGTGTAACTGTGCCAAGAAAAATGATATAATAAAACACAGGAAAGAAAATTCCAAAGAATTTATATACAAAAGCAAAACTAGCAAGAAATAAAATGCCACGAACACCCAATAACTGTGGTGATCTATACAAGGTTCAAGCCATTAAGTTCTGCTTTTCAAGGAGGAGCATGACAAGAATATCTCAGGGGTAAGTGAATAAAGATGAGGTTAAATAGCTTTTCCTGTTCAATCCTTTAGTGTAATGCCAATTAATGCATATTTGAAAAATTCATCACACTTGGTGCATAATAAATGTTAGGTGATAAGTACAACAAGGAAGCTTTTTCCTCCTCGGTCTGATAATCACTATACTTGACCCAAAATCTCTCTGATGAAGGAACCGTGAGTGATTACTGAAATAATTAAAGATGCTCAAGGTAAAGCTCTAATAATGATTGTCGTAATTTTTCAACTCACATGACAACAGAAGACTGCATTGAAGGCTTTTTAGGTTATAAGGAGAAAGTCCGATGCGCACATATAAAATCCATTAAGGGCTTCATCATGTACCTCTGAGTGTGGTTGCTTTTGTTTTCGCTTTAGCTTATCTTGAAAACACAGTGCAGGAAAGACTTTTGGACTTGGTATCACAAGGCCTGGAGAATCCCCCCGATCCTGAAAAAAATATCATGTATATTGAAATGCTTTCTATATAAATGTCTATGTAAGGATGGGCGTTTTTACAGTTTCTATTTGTGTGCCTTTGGATAATTTCCCCAACAGTTCTGAGTTTCAATTTCCTCCTTCGTAAAACAGGGAAAATGTCAATAATTTCTACTTTTACAATTATTCTGAGGTTCAGTTAAGATGCTTGTGTATAAAGTCCTGTGCAAAAGTAACGCGTAATTACTGTTTCGTCATTGAAGTTAAGGTGTATTGATTGTAAGATACAAAGATAGTTCACGTATCACTAAGAAAAAAAATGCTGTCAATTCAACCATTCTTTGTAAAAGACAACCAATTTTAGATAAAAATGTGTGCCTTAACATTGATCAAATATAGTATTATAACTACTGTTAAAGGCATTTGACCCAAAACACCTTAGGAATTGGAATTTGAAATTCATGCACACATATTTAAACTCAGTATTTTCATTACTAAATTGTGGCTGGTGGGTTACATACCTAATCTGTGCTAAACATGTAGTTATAAAGGAATTTTTTACGGACTTGAAATTTAATAAAAGCCTTCACGTTTCAACTGATAAATATTAAATAAACATTTTGAAGTCTTCATGTTCAACTGAAGCATATATTATTAGCCTGGGCACTTAATTCCTCCTGCAACCCAAGCTCAGCTCTGCTACAGTCACACTCCTTGTTCATTAATCCTCAGAGATGCCATACTATACATGGAATAATAACCCATAGCCAAGTAGTTAAACCTGGCAGGAAGCTAAGAAATACCTATTTAATAGAAAGGTTCACTGGATTATAGCAACCTTTTAGCTGGAAAATGCTGAAACATTAAAAAAAGATATAATAGATGCTCTTCCAGATATTATACTTTGGTTGTTACCCTTCTACCTGACAAGCATAAGAGATAACAATACGTGGCCAGTTGGCTGACTTCTTACATCTTTATTGCAGACACAGTTATAGTAGGTTTAACTAAAAGATTTAGTTTTTGATTAGTCATTTTTGAATTTCTGAGATTTCTGAAGATATCTTACGCAATATCTTGAAATAACATGAATTATCCTAAATATACATGATAATGGGGAAAAGGAATGACATGGCCTACAGCAGTGCCTGCCACATAGTCAGCACTCAGACACTTGCGGATTGAATGGAAGCAGCACTCTACCACTTCACCTCAGTTTTGTGGCCTCGAAGCAAGGGCTGAGATTCAGCGGACTTGGTCCCAATGGTGGCTCTTACTACTTACTCCTCTGTGATCCTGGGCAGTGGAAGTAACCTGTGTGTCTCCATCCTTGTCTGCATGGCCTTACAGTATTACTGCGGAGGGGTGACAGATTAAATGATGCCTGTGAAAGTAGTCTGAAAAGTCAAAAAAGCTAAACACCTACAATAAAAAGTCATCATTAATCACACAGAATTAACACGTGGGCTCATTTCTGCTCTGCGGCAGAGTCGGAGGTCAGTGTCCAACTTTTTGGCCAGTTTTCTTTAAAAATTCCCAAATTTAGCACTGTGGTGGTCAGTGATAGAAACATTATGTATATTGTTGCAATCTCGACCAATTGCTAAAAAAAAAAAAAAGTGCTTTTCTCGTTCTTTCACGTAGGCATGGCAGGACCCCATATGTCATCTGGTAGGGACACCTAAAACTATGGAAATTGGGTCAGTCAGCAAAAGAATTCTGTCCTGAAATACTGTAACGAGCCAGAAAAAAAAAGCATTCAGAATGGGCTCTAGAGAACTCTATGGAGTCCACAGATGGGCAGGGGGAGATCTGTGATGTCCTCGGAACTGCATGCCTGACTCAGCTCTAGGGGCAGAGGGTGGTTCACAGCTGTGCACAGTGAGCTGGAACTCCCCGAGAGTTAAGAACACTGATGTAGTGGGTTCGAGCGAGAGTTCTGAAGACAGCGATTCAGATACTTTTCTTTGCCTCCTCTTCGATGTTTGTTTACACGATTCTCTTTTTATTGTTCATTCTCCACTAGTGTGTATCAATACTACTGTGAGGCAATCAGAGCTTCTTAGAGCATTTGGTAGAGGGCAAAGTAAATGACAGTCACGAGTAAATACTCAATTCAGAAAGAGTCATTAATGTTGTCTGATCACAGTATCTTCAGGAAATTAAAAAAAAAGGAAAAGGAACAAAATTTACTTTTTTTGCTTTTTTAAAGACATAGGTCTAGGTATGTTTTTGTATGTAAACACACATCTATAGAGGTAGCTGGAGGACAAGACAATAAATGGAATCGAGAATGAGAGCAAACAGGCAATATGTAAATGGTCAAGAAAAGTAGCTATAAAGTAACTGCTCATAACTCTGACAAATGTCTTGAAGTTTCTACTATTCAACTGACTTTATGACTCCTCCAACCCAACTGGTTTCTAGTTTGAAAACACACTGGTGACTCGATTTTTACAATATTCACGTACACTAAAAATAATAGTTTGAATCGAGGATGAGGTAAATTCCAATCTCAGTAAACATTAAAAAAAAAAAAAGCCAATTATTTTGAAGTTCTTATTGAATCATGACCAGAAATGAACCTTCGGGAGAAGGTTTTCTATGATATTTTAAAATACTAATAGGCTTGAACATAACTAATCTGCTCAGGAAAGAAAATTTATGTGTAGCAGAACCAAACTTAAACTATGTCCTCGTTTTATCTTGCTGAGCTACATGAAGATGTGATTCACCATGTATCTGAAAATGAGCCTGCTTTCTGCTCTAGCAAATTTGTGTTCCTTGCTTGGTGGAAACCGTTGCAGTTTTTGGCAATGAAACTCATGATCTGGCTAAAGTGTGATGTGCTAAACAATAATTCAATAATTTAAGGGGAATGGAAACAAACCAAGATCTAGTTTTCTCTGACATTTATGGATGAAAGCTTCCCCTTAAGGCAAAGAGATTGTTATATGATAGTAGGGTTTTTAAAAACTCAGAGACTGGTGACAATAGAGATTTTGAATACCAATTTTTAAAATACACTTGAAACTGTTGACTATTTTTGGTGATAGCTTTGAATGTAAATTAACTTTTAAAATTAATAAAAAACTTTTTTTTGCTAAAAAAAACTATATAGTTTTAGATGTGGCAAAACAGGTTATAAAAACTTGTCTAAGAAATATCAAGGTCAAAATACAAGACACAAAAGAAGGATCGACGATTTCTTGCTCAGATAACTACCCTGTAAATCTGAAGTGAATAGCAAATCTTTTTGACTTGCTTATGTCCTAAAACTGCAAAAGTATGGTTGAATAACACGGGGGTGAGGGGTGCCAACTCCCCCGTGCAGTCAAACTCGAGTATAACTTCTGACTCCCCCCAAATTTAACTACTAACAGCCTACTGCTGACCGGAAGCCTTACTGATAACATAAATAGTTGATTAACATGTTTTGTGTATTGTATGTAATGTATACTGTATTCTTACAATACAGTAAGCTAGAGAAAATAAAATGTCACTAAGAAGATAAAATACATATGGTATTTATTGAAAAATATCCCTGTATAAGTGGATCCGTGTAGTTCAAACCCATGCTGTTCAAGGATCAACTGCGCTATCACTAAAAAGCTGTATGTAACGTCTTGGTATCTTTTAGTGTAACTAATGAATAATGTTTCTTAAAACACATGCGATGAATGTGGAACATGAGCGAGTTTAGCTAAACAGTAGGTTGCAGTGTAGCTGGGTTATGGGAAGAGATAATGAGGCGACAGCTCTGTGTGAATTGCAGTAACACTTCCACAGGTAATGGTTTGGTTTACATCTCAGAAAAGAAGAAGTTAGGTTAGAAAAGTCACAAAGTAGTAGTGTTAATATGCTGTTCCAGAAGGACACGTTAGCTTGGGCTACTGAAAACCGTGTCTGTTGAGGGCTCCATGAAGCAAATTTATTGCTTATCTAAATAGTGACACGTTAGAAAAATTATCATTTAAATGGTCGTCTTTGCGGCTCAACTTGTTTCTTCTCTTTACCTGTGGCAGCTGTCCCCTTTCCTATGCAGTAAGAAATGTCAAGGAATTCCCCAGTTGGAGTTCTTGAGGCTTAAAGGGGAAAACGCAGGGGGCCAGTTTTAACAGTGGCACACTTGTCTGTCCTTTAAACAAGAACTGTGACCTACGTGTCTATGTTTTAATAAAAAATAGCAGCTCTCCTGGTATCCAGAAACAACTTCACTCACACCTAAGTATCGGCACCTTCTGGCTTTCACATCAGACCCAAAGAAGCCTAACAGGTCAGGCCCGAGCGTGTGTACAGAGACTGCTGCCATGTGTGACAGGGACAATAGCCAATCAGAAGGGCCCTAGAGAAACTCCTTCCTGTTTTGCGAAGGTGAGTTTAAGGAGTCCTGACCTAACCTGTGAATTCTCCAGAACCTGTGTTTTAATCCTAGAGTGAGGCTGCTGAATCGTGTTCTAAAATGCCCAAGGCTTTGAGGTTTTCAGTACTTGTTTGTTCCTCTGACTTCTATTTCCCAATGTGACTAAATTCTGCCCTTTCTCTCTTCCGCGTTTTTCCCCCCATTAACACCCCCTTCTTTCCTATCTTCCCGATTCTATCCACCAAGAGAACAGACACTTTAGTTTCCTATTCAGACACATTGTACAAAATGCCACGGGGTCACATGATCCCCACCATCCTACGATTTCCTGAAACTTTCTCTCATTGTCAGTGTAGTATTGTCATTTTTTTCTTCTGTATGTTTCTTCAGAGCAGCCATGTTTAATACTGTGAAATACGACGTGTCTCCTCTCCTCCCCCCCGAGAACAGTGATAAATTTCAGAGCACGCTCAGCAGAATTGGCTTGTGTTATGCACAGTACACATGTTCATCACCCAATCTGTACTCGCAGGAATGTATGCAAGCAGAATAAAGAGCTGAGACTTCAAAATCCTCGTTTCTCAGAACCGACTTTATTACCAATGTACACCAAAGGTGGGTGGTAACAGAAGTATGATTTTCGCAGTTTTCCTTCATCGTCGAAGCCCTGTGCTGTTACAGACTGTGGCTTTCTAGTCTTCTGACTAAGCCTTGCCAGTCACGTGCTGCTGCAACACCAAAGACACGGCTTTGCAACCTGTCACCTCTTCCGGCAGGCAGCCATCCTGGTCTCGGAGCGTGGGGTCAGCGCCAGACTGGAGCAGCAGCTCCACGATGTCCAAAAACTCACAGGCAGCAGCTGACGGGGAAATTGGGAAATATGGAAATAAGGTTACTCGGAGACAAAGAGAAACTAGACTT
>NW_011888846.1:2048199-2058423 GCF_000151845.1 Pteropus vampyrus | reverse complement strand
TGTGAATTGCAGTAACACTTCCACAGGTAATGGTTTGGTTTACATCTCAGAAAAGAAGAAGTTAGGTTAGAAAAGTCACAAAGTAGTAGTGTTAATATGCTGTTCCAGAAGGACACGTTAGCTTGGGCTACTGAAAACCGTGTCTGTTGAGGGCTCCATGAAGCAAATTTATTGCTTATCTAAATAGTGACACGTTAGAAAAATTATCATTTAAATGGTCGTCTTTGCGGCTCAACTTGTTTCTTCTCTTTACCTGTGGCAGCTGTCCCCTTTCCTATGCAGTAAGAAATGTCAAGGAATTCCCCAGTTGGAGTTCTTGAGGCTTAAAGGGGAAAACGCAGGGGGCCAGTTTTAACAGTGGCACACTTGTCTGTCCTTTAAACAAGAACTGTGACCTACGTGTCTATGTTTTAATAAAAAATAGCAGCTCTCCTGGTATCCAGAAACAACTTCACTCACACCTAAGTATCGGCACCTTCTGGCTTTCACATCAGACCCAAAGAAGCCTAACAGGTCAGGCCCGAGCGTGTGTACAGAGACTGCTGCCATGTGTGACAGGGACAATAGCCAATCAGAAGGGCCCTAGAGAAACTCCTTCCTGTTTTGCGAAGGTGAGTTTAAGGAGTCCTGACCTAACCTGTGAATTCTCCAGAACCTGTGTTTTAATCCTAGAGTGAGGCTGCTGAATCGTGTTCTAAAATGCCCAAGGCTTTGAGGTTTTCAGTACTTGTTTGTTCCTCTGACTTCTATTTCCCAATGTGACTAAATTCTGCCCTTTCTCTCTTCCGCGTTTTTCCCCCCATTAACACCCCCTTCTTTCCTATCTTCCCGATTCTATCCACCAAGAGAACAGACACTTTAGTTTCCTATTCAGACACATTGTACAAAATGCCACGGGGTCACATGATCCCCACCATCCTACGATTTCCTGAAACTTTCTCTCATTGTCAGTGTAGTATTGTCATTTTTTTCTTCTGTATGTTTCTTCAGAGCAGCCATGTTTAATACTGTGAAATACGACGTGTCTCCTCTCCTCCCCCCCGAGAACAGTGATAAATTTCAGAGCACGCTCAGCAGAATTGGCTTGTGTTATGCACAGTACACATGTTCATCACCCAATCTGTACTCGCAGGAATGTATGCAAGCAGAATAAAGAGCTGAGACTTCAAAATCCTCGTTTCTCAGAACCGACTTTATTACCAATGTACACCAAAGGTGGGTGGTAACAGAAGTATGATTTTCGCAGTTTTCCTTCATCGTCGAAGCCCTGTGCTGTTACAGACTGTGGCTTTCTAGTCTTCTGACTAAGCCTTGCCAGTCACGTGCTGCTGCAACACCAAAGACACGGCTTTGCAACCTGTCACCTCTTCCGGCAGGCAGCCATCCTGGTCTCGGAGCGTGGGGTCAGCGCCAGACTGGAGCAGCAGCTCCACGATGTCCAAAAACTCACAGGCAGCAGCTGACGGGGAAATTGGGAAATATGGAAATAAGGTTACTCGGAGACAAAGAGAAACTAGACTTTGGCAGGAAAGGCAAGTGCTGAGCAATACGGAAGCCTCGGCGACGACAACCTCACAGTGGCTGGAGGGTGGCCAGGCCTGGTGACCAGAACTGAGCCATCACAGCGGAGTTGCGAGCGTTAGGAAAATCAAATTTACTTTTTTGGTTGCCCAGAAGCAAACAAGTACATTTTTAAAAATGTGAGGCTTTTGGATTCTATTCTTAAGGATGGGCTGAAGGCAAAGAACAAAAAGAGTATTAAATATCTATTGAACTATGATCAGAATAATGATAGGTTTATGGCTACATCGAAAGGCTAAAAATATTGTAAATGTCAAAGAGAAGGCTTTGTTTTGTCTTTGAAAAGGGGGTAAGTAGGTAACTGAACTTTAAAATATGTAAATGAAAAAAAAGCTGGCCTAGTAGTAATCAGACCATCTCTCTCCATAACCTTTTTTTCTCTCCTTAAATAATAAATGGCACCAATCACAGAAGGCATAGGAAGGAGAAAAGGACCCACAAGTACCAAGACCTGTAATAAAGATGGTATAGTATCGCCCCCAGGATGGACAGACAGACCAAAGGACCAGAACAGAGAGCCACTGATTCTTTTGCACGTATGTGGAAAGTTGATTTATGATGATGCTGGCATCACAAATCGGTGAGGAAAGATTCATTAGTTAGGCACCGAGACAACTGGGCTAAGGACACAAGTAGGCATTTCACACAACATGAAACGCAAATGGCAATTAACATGCGAAAAGCTGAGCAACCACATCAGTAATCAGGAAAGCGCAGATTAAAACCAGGAGATCCTATTTCGTACCCACTATACAGGTGAAAATGAAAACCTTACACTACCCCATGTCTTGAGGAGGCCTGGAGCACGGGACGCTCCCCTCGACGCTGCTGCGGTCACTTCGGACAACAACCTGGCATTGCACATTAAATCTAGACAAACGCGTACGCTCTGACACAGAGGTTCTACTCCCAGGTAGCCACTCTGCAGAAACGTCTGCACACGGTCTCCAGGCAACACGGGCAAGGATGTACAGAGCAGCACTGTTCACGACAGACCCCAAAGGTAAAGAAGCCAAACGCCCACTGAGAGTAACACGTAAACATGTGTATACGATACAATGAAACCCCATACGACACTGAAAATGAATGACTCTGGCTTCCCATGACATGAGTTTGTCTCCAGAACATAACGCTGAAGGAAAAAAGAAAGTGAGAAGGACACACAGTGTGATTTCACTGAAATGAAATTTAAAAAGACAAAACAAAACACCACTGTTCAGAGACACGAATCTGCAGTGAAACTACAAGGGAAATAATTAACATAAACCTTGGGCTAGGGCTGATCTGCGGGCTGGGGCGGTGCGGGAGGGCGGCGTGGTTCAGAGAGACTGGCAGTGTCCCATTTCTTAAGCTAGGTAGGTGGTGGGTACATTTTTTAAAGCGACATTTTAAACTCTCCATATACATTTTATTCTACTCTTTCGCAGCACGATCCGTTACACGACAACGACAAAGGGTTAAAGGGAAGGCGAGGAGCATAAGGAGCTTGATCCAATGAGTATGTTACTGAACACACGCTGTATCGGTCCCATCAGGGATTAGGCGCGATTCCTGCTCTGGGGAACTTATAAAACATCTGGGAGACTAATACGCAATTCAGCAACACAACACAAAAGAATGAATAAGTTCTGTGGCAGACACACACACACGCACACACGCAGAGCAAGGAAGTTGAGGAATCAGGAAAAATACAAGGAGGCAGTATGGAAGCTGAGCTTCGAAGAACAGAGTGAAATTCCAGGTGAAGCGAGAAGGAAAGGCATCGCCGTGAGAAAACACCACTACCGGAGGCACGAGAGCACGGGGAGGGCCGAGAGAACTGGCTGCGGGCTCACAGCGACCACAGTCACGAGCAGAGAGGCTGGATGTCAGCCAGGCCACATGAGCCTCGAAGGCCGCACTAACAAGTCCAGCGCGGATGAGGGGGGCAGCGGCGTACTCCTGCCTCTGTGTTGGACAGTAATTCTGTAAAGAGTGACCTGGAGAGCGCAGAAACTTGTGGTGTTGCACCAACTAGGACACTGGTGCTTCTTTACGGGGCTTGAAATTAGCCGGTGTCAGCGGGAAGAGGGGACTGAATACGAGAGCCACTGAAATTCAAGTAGGTGTGATACAGCTATGTACTTAAAAAATGTTTGTGAACATTAAATTTAATAAGGAAGCTGATTTAATGTTATATTTATGGACACATAAACATTTAATTAAGTTAATTATTTATATTTTGCAATTTTCCTTCTGTTTTCTGGAACAAAAAATATTTTATTTCAGGTTTCAAATATTTTTACAGGTTTTTGAAAAGCTTAGGCCCAAGGCCTATGATCATAATGTTGATTGAATAAAACAGCCCAAGTATTTTTACGCTTGATATGAAACCCAGACACCATAAAGAAAATTACTGATAAATGTGAATGCGCAGAAACCTAAAATTGGTAAATTTGAAACATCTATACCACCATATACACACAAATACTATATACAAAGGTAAACCACAAACTGGAAACATTTGTATACATAAGACAGATAATATCCTTAATATTTAAAAAGCTTTCACGAATCAATCCAAAAGAACAATGAAAAGAATGAGAAGAATCAAAGATGATACCTACGTTCCAGTCTGGGGGACCACACGGATGTTGGTGACATTGCCCCTAGAATAAGGAACCAGAAGAAGGAAGAACAGGAGTATTTGGAGGGGGACAGAAACAAACATTGGAGGGGGAGAAATAACTTTGGTTTTGGACGTAACAGATGCGTAGTACTAGGGGCCATCTACACTGACAGGTTCAGCAGGAAGGTGAGATTCGAATCGGAAAGAAACCAAACCGTCCATCCACACTGCTATTGCTATGGTACTACAGGACTTTTGGAAGACATATATTTCGGCCTCAGGATTTTTAGCACGTTATCTGGATCCTCTGTTGAATATACTTATATTACATGACCACCCTGGCCAATAAGCTACCTACCATGCTGGGGAATGTGTTTCACAAAGACATATGGATTATTGAAAATCCTAAACGTGTCCTTACCAGTAGACATTTACGTGGTTGGGAAATAAAAAGCTCAAGAGGCAAAACTGTTAATGCCAGTTATTAAATTTCCACTTGTATTTTTTACTATAATTTACACTCATCCACCTTAAATTGTGCCAATTAACATACATAGCAAAATTCTATTTTTTCCTCATTTTCCCCTATTTATTAAGGTACTATTCTCTCTTTTTAAAAAATTGCTGAATTATGAAAATGTACCTACTTGTGTAACCACCACTACAATAGCGTGTAGGCCATTTCCATCACCCCGGAAAGCTCTCTCCTGCCTCTCTGCCGCCTACCCCTACCCCTACCCACAGGCCCTGGCACCCGCCCATCTGATTTCTAGTTCTGCCTTCTCCAGGATGGAAACCCCGCAGCACAGTCCTTTGTGCCTGGCTCCTTTCACTCAGCACAGTGCTTCTGCGATTCATCCGCGCTGCTGTGTACAAGCAGCCCCTCCCCTTTTGCTGCAGAGTACTGTCCCGCTGAGTTGCTTGCTTCCAGTTTTTGACCATTATGAATAAAGATCCTACGAACACTTGGATCCATGTCTTCGCGTGGGCCTTTTGTGTTTTCACATCTTTTGGGTAAATATCTAGGAGTGGGATTGCTGAGTCACGTGGCAAGTGGATATTTAACTTTACGAGAAACTAGCAGACTTCTAAAATTTGCATTTCCACCAGTAAGTATGAATTCCAGCTGCTCTGCATCTTTGCCAGCACTTGTTATCATCATTAAGATTCTTTTTAGCCATTCCAGTCAGCTCAACCCTAGTAGGTTACACAAGGCATAGTATGTCGGTACTATATAGAAGATAGTATAGTCAGGCTTTCTTATTGTGGTTTTTAATTTACACTTCCCTAATGTCTAATGACGAACATCTTATTATGTGCTTATTTGCCAACCATCTACCTTTGGTGATTTATCTGTTTGAATCTTTTGTCCATTTATTAATCAGGTTGTTTTCTTCTTATAAAGTCAGAATTATTCTTTATATATATTGGATATGTTTTTGTCCAAATATATGTTTTATAAATATTTTCTCCCAGTCCATGACTTGCCTTTTATTTTCTTAAGTGTCTTTTGAAGAGTAAAAGTTTTAAATTTTGAATAAAGTCCAATCTATTTTTTTTATGGTTTGTGCTTTTTGTTTTCTGTATAAGAAAACTTTTATCTATTTCTCTGAAAAGATCAATAAAATTAGTAAGCCTATAGCCAAGCTAACTAAACGGAAAGAGAAAAGACCCAAATGACAGTCTCTCTTATCCGAGGGGATACATTCCAAGAACCCCAGTGGATGCCTGAAATCACAAACAGCGCCATACCCTACATATACTGTTTCCCTCTATACATTCGTACCTGTGATAAAGTTCAATTTATAAATCAGGTTAAACTCTTATAGAGTTCAATTTATAAAAGAGATTAACAACAATAACCGATAATAAAGTAGAACAATTATAACGATATACTGTGATAAAAGTTATGTGAATGCGGTGACTCTCTGATAACCAATTGACCAACAGGCGCTGGATACACTGGACAAAGGGACAATTCACGTCCTGGGTGGGAAAGAGCAGGATGGCACAGGATTTCATCACATTACCCAGAATGGCACATGATTTAAAACTCATGAATTACTTATTTCTGGAATTTCCCACTTAATATTTTCAGACCATGGTTGACCGCGGGTAACCGAAACTGCCGAAGGTGGAATGATGGGTAAAGGGGGGACCACTCTACTAATATCGGAAATGAGAGAGCGGACATCAGTACAGGTCTGTGGACATTAGGAGGATAATAAAGGAATGCTACAAATAACTGTATGCCCACAACTAGATGAGACGGGCCGATTCTTTGAGACGCGACTTGCTAAAACTCATTCAAGAAATAGGCAATCTGAATAGACCTAAAACTATTAAAGAAATTGCATGACAATATAATGATGGATATGTGTCATTTTACATTTGTCCACAGAAGGTACAATGCCAGGAGTGAACTGTAATATAAACTTTGGGTGATTATGATAATATTACCTATCAATGTAGGTTAATCAACTGCAACAAACCTGTCACTCTGAAGGGAGATGCTGATAATGAGGGAGTGGGAAACGGAAAAAGTACGTATTGGTCTCTGCAGCCCGTTCCTGGCACAGAGCTCCTACAACCCTTGTGATTTCCTAAACGGTAAGAGCACTCGGAGTACCTTTTATTCTAACATTTGGTCTTTCTAGGTTATTTATCGCGTTTCACTGACTTATGCGCCCATCCTTATGGCAACACCACACTGTCTTGACTTCTGTAACTGAACACGGGGTGAGTGGGTGTGTCCCCCAACTTTGCTCTTCTGTTTCAAAGTTGTTTTGGCTATTCTGGGTCCTTCGTTTTTCTATACCATGGTCTTTTAGAATCATTTTGTAAATTTTTACAAAAAGTCCTGCTGGAATTTTTATTGGGATTTCATTGAATCTGTAGATAGATTTGGGGAGAATGGATAGCTTAGGAATATGGAGTCTTTTGATCCATGAACGGTATCTCTCTCTATTTACTTATAGATTTCCCTTAATTTCTCTCAGTGATATTTGGGAATTTTCACCAAATTGTGTACTTATTTTGATTTATCCCCAGGAATTTCATGTGTTTTGAGGCTACTGTAAATGGTATTTTAAAAATTTTAAAAATTTGAATAATATTTTAATCAAGTTATCATTTCACCATGAAATTAATATAAAATCATACTAGTGAGATCTCTTACTATATATATATTTTGATATATATTTTATTAGATTTATTGGTAACATTGGTAAACAAAATCATATAGATTTCAGTGTACAATAAGACATCGTCCGTATATTACACTGTGTTCACCACCCAAAGTCAAATCTTCTGTCACCAGGTATGTGACTCTCTTTACCCTTACCTACCTCCTCCCCACTCCCTTTCCTTCTGGAAACCACAAAGCTGTTATCTGCGTCTGTGAGTTTTTGTTTGCCTTGTTCATTTGTTGCTTTCAGTTTTATATCCCACATTTAAGTGAAATCATATGGTTCTCAAATAGTATTTTTAAAAACTTCAATTTCCATTTGTTCGTTATGAGTGTATAAGAATATGGTTGATTTTTATGTATTAATTTTTATATCCTGCGAAATTGCAGAACCCACTTAATTTTAATAGCTTTGTTTAAAGTAAATTCTTCAGGGTCTTATACAGAGGTGGTCATGTCACTGGTGAATAAAGGAAGTTTGGTCTTCCTTTTAAATGTATGTGCTGTTTTTTTTCCTGTGCCTACTGCACCGGCTAGAACTTCCAGTAAAATGTTGCATCGGAGTGGAGAGCATGTACATCTTCGCCATGCTCCCAGTCAGAGGAAAGCACTCAGTCTTTCACCGTTAAGAATGATGTTAACATCAATTTCTTCGGTTTGGGGAAATTCCTTTCTATTCCTATTTTGCTGTGTGTGCGTGCGTGTGTGTGTGTGTGCTGTTCTGGTTTTCTTTTTAAATCATGAAGGGAGGTTGAATTTTTCAACTGCTTTTTCTATACATGTGGAGATGATCATATTTTTTGTTTTTGGTTTTGATCTGTTGATATGGTGAAATAGAATGATTTTTTTCAATTGCTGAACCAACCTTGCATTCTTGGGATAAACACATTTATGATTTATTATCCTTTTTGAATATTTCTGGGTTCGATTTGCTAACATTTTACTCAAGATTTTTGTATCCATATTCATGAGAGATACTGGTCTGTAGTTTTCTTTTCCTTTAGGGTCTTTTCCTGGTTTCGGTATTAGGGTAATGTAGGCTTCATAGAATGACTTGGGCAGTGTTCCCTAGTCTTTTATTTTCTGGAAGAGTTTGTGTGTAGAACTGGTATTATTTTTTTCTTTAAACATTTAGCAGAGTTCACCAATGAAGCAATAGGGCCTAAAGATTTTGTTGTGGGAAAATTTTTAGCTACAAATTCAATCTCTTTAATAAATATAAGGCCATCTAGGTTATCTATTTCTTTTTGAGAGAACTTTGGTAGTTTGTGTCTTTCTAGAAATTTGTCCATTTCCTAAGTTATCTAATTTATTGGTATAAAATTCTCTTATTTGTTTCATCATATCTGTAAAATCTGCATTGATATCTCCTTTTCATTCATGAAATTGGTAATTTGTTTCTCCTCTTTTTTTCCTGGCCTGGCTTCAGGTCTTTCAGTTTTTTTGACCTTTTCAAAGGTTTTCAATGGTTTCATTAATTTTCTCATTGATTTTTGGTTTTCTATTTCTATGATTTCTGCTCTGTTCTTTATTAACTTTATTCCTATGCTTACCTTGGGCTTAATTTACTCTTCTTTTTCTAATATTTTTTAAGGCAGAATCTTAGATTATTGATTTGAGACCTTTCTTCTTTTCTAATAAAAGCATTTAATTTCCCTCTAAGCATTGCTTTTAGCAACATCCCACAAATTTTGATAGGGTGTTTTCATTTTCATTCAGTTTAAAATACTGTTCAAGTCTTTAAAACCCTTGCTGAATTTTTACCTACTTGCTCTAACAACTACTAATTTAGTGCTTGACAATGGATTATTTTGTCCTTGCTTTTCTGTGTCTCATCATTTTTTTTACTGAATGCAGAACACTGTGTGTAGGACAGTGGAGGGTAAAGTAAATAATACTATTTACCCCCAGAAATCATGCCTCTTCTTATGTCACGCCATTAGCACGGGTGTTGAGTCAACCTCGTCAACAGCTGAACTGGGTTCGATTTTGCTGGTGCTACAGGTGACCTCAGTGCATCGCACACCTCAGATTCTTCCGACTGGGGGCTGATGCTGCCGTGTGCTGTGCGCGGCCTCGGCTGCCGGGGGATTTGTTCAGGATTCTTGCTCCGCCTTCAGCTTTCAGTAGTCTCTGCACGTCTACCATTGAGGGAGCGTCTCTCTCTCTCGCTCCTCCCCCACCAGTAAGACTGCTATTGCTTATCACTCATGATGTGGCTCACGGTGGGCGTGGGATGGAGTTCTTTGTCCTTTTGGGCGGCTCTCAGGCTTAGGCAGGCCCTCAGGGGTGGTGATAACATGTCTTGAGTGGGAGAGTCTCCTGCCCCACCCCAGTGGTGAGAGGTCTGTTTTGTGTCAGTGCTGGGGCCTGATCCCAGGGGTTCCCTGTCCCTCCCTGGGGGCAGACAGATTTTGCTTTTACTTTTCCTCCAAGAGCAGTGGATGTCTGCCTGGGCCCAGGGACAGGAAGAGGACAGAAAAGTTTTCTGCTCTTTCTCCAGTGGTTTAAGGATTTTGCTTTATATGAAATAAGGGTCCATGGAAAGTTCGTGACTGTGCCACTGAGGAGGGCTCTCTCTGTTCTCAATTTCTTTTAAGAGCATGGTTAATGAAAAAGAGTACTCGAGTGAGGATTCTTCTTGGGTCTGAGTTATTCTACAATGTCATACTAGCTCACTTTGAGAATTTGTTAATTTTAGTGGTTTTCTTCTTATCTGCTTTTTCGGTGGCTGCCTCTTCCTCAAGTGTTCCACCAAAGGTGAAACGGTTTGTGTGTCTTGTAGGGGCTTGCCAGTCTTTGGAATCCAGTTTTCTTTGCTAGATCTTAAGTGGAAGCAGAACTCTTC
>NW_011888846.1:2041434-2048149 GCF_000151845.1 Pteropus vampyrus | reverse complement strand
GGGGATTTGTTCAGGATTCTTGCTCCGCCTTCAGCTTTCAGTAGTCTCTGCACGTCTACCATTGAGGGAGCGTCTCTCTCTCTCGCTCCTCCCCCACCAGTAAGACTGCTATTGCTTATCACTCATGATGTGGCTCACGGTGGGCGTGGGATGGAGTTCTTTGTCCTTTTGGGCGGCTCTCAGGCTTAGGCAGGCCCTCAGGGGTGGTGATAACATGTCTTGAGTGGGAGAGTCTCCTGCCCCACCCCAGTGGTGAGAGGTCTGTTTTGTGTCAGTGCTGGGTCCTGATCCCAGGGGTTCCCTGTCCCTCCCTGGGGGCAGACAGATTTTGCTTTTACTTTTCCTCCAAGAGCAGTGGATGTCTGCCTCGGCCCAGGGACAGGAAGAGGACAGAAAAGTTTTCTGCTCTTTCTCCAGTGGTTTAAGGATTTTGCTTTATATGAAATAAGGGTCCATGGAAAGTTCGTGACTGTGCCACTGAGGAGGGCTCTCTCTGTTCTCAATTTCTTTTAAGAGCATGGTTAATGAAAAAGAGTACTCGAGTGAGGATTCTTCTTGGGTCTGAGTTATTCTACAATGTCATACTAGCTCACTTTGAGAATTTGTTAATTTTAGTGGTTTTCTTCTTATCTGCTTTTTCGGTGGCTGCCTCTTCCTCAAGTGTTCCACCAAAGGTGAAACGGTTTGTGTGTCTTGTAGGGGCTTGCCAGTCTTTGGAATCCAGTTTTCTTTGCTAGATCTTAAGTGGAAGCAGAACTCTTCTGGAGTTGGATTTTAAGTGATTTAATATGATATTTCTTCTTTTGCTCTGTCGGTGCTCAGGTAAAGATAGTTTCTCTGGCTCCCTTGACTGTTTTCACTCCCCTGGTGGGTGCTTCCAGCTCAGGGCTCCCTGGCTAAATGCTGTGAAGTGGGAATAGAGCCAACAGCCCAAACTGGGTTGTGATTCGTTATAAACTTGGACCAGCTTTGGCGACCCTTTATATTGCCCATCCTGACAAACTAGGCACCAAACTCTAATCTATAATAGCACAGGCTCAGAGGTGGTTCTAAGTGAACAAAGGTGAAGGGCAAAAATTTTTCTGAGTTAAAATCATACCAACTAGGAACCCTATCTCTGCTGTCAGTGGTATGGGATGTCTTTGAAGGCTACTAAAATTATAAATGTTAATTTAATATTTGATGAATGAATGGATGGAAAGGAGAAAGGCAGAGAAAGGTAAGAACAGCCTATTCTAATCCTGGGGCAGATGTTGATGGGCTGGGATTTTTTGGGGTACACCACAGACAGGGAGGAAGGTGGAGACTGGATATCTTTACCAAGGCCCAGGATTCAACAGAGAGTGTCTAGGATTATAACATATCATTGAGAATTTTAAGTTATCTCCCCAAATAACACAATGAACATTTTTACTTTACATTTCTGAAAGGTTCTACCATGAATCACTGTACACTAAATTAGATTCCAATGGAAAAGAATTTCTCACGAAATATAACAAAGTTAAAGACACATTGCCTAGTATCAAGTAGCTGTGATAAGAGGATATTTATTCTGCATAGAACTAGCTACATGACATTTATATTTTGAGAAATAATCATTTAACCTTTTTGCCGCAGCTATTAGTCTCAACTTATTGCGAGAAATACTTGGTTAGGTTTTAAAATTGGAACTTTTAAAGCAGTATCAGAGGAATAAATTTCCCAGTGTATAAATCTGTAATACAGGATAATAACTAGCATGATCTGCCAGACCACACTTAGCTCAAATCTAACCCAACACTTGAGGCTAAGTATGAAGATCAAGGCTAAGTAGATGTGTACTCTGGCTGAAAACGCTAAGCTGGCCATCTCAGACAAAGGGGTACTAATTCCATATATGCTGTATGAGGCAGTAACCTCTCTAGCAGTGAGAAATGATATAACCTATGAGTACTAACCCAGGAATGAAACTTGAAATGTAAAGTTCCACATCTAGAGGACTACAGCCAGGCAGCTGAGAAAAGCCTAACTGGGCTGGCTGTATAACAATCCCCTAACCTAGCCAATGCAAATACAATTTTAGCTCGAGTCTAACTATAAAGTGAGATTTAAATTTGGAATTTAAGGGTTGCGAAAACAGTACCTCAGAGTAAGGGATATGGTATCCACAGAGAAAGTTTTATTAACTAGTGCCTGTGGTTTATGCAAAGACAGATATGAGAGCATAAGTAATCAGGAAGTTGTAGCAGAGACACACAAAGGAAGAGAGGAGGCTGATTTAGAGGACAGGGAAAGCGCCACGGGGAGCAGTGCCCAGGTACGGGGAGGGCACTGGAGCACCGCCTCCTGGAGAGTCACTGGTGACAGGCACCAACGACGCTGATGTCTCACAGAGCCTACTGGCACATGTAGGTGCCAACATATAGTTTTTAAAAAATAGGCTTTGAACCCCCAGTTAGATCCCGGGCTACTTGATTTTGTGCTTTTTAACACTCTCTTCTCCATCTAGCACAGTGCTGGGAACTTAGTATTTGCTCAAAATTCATTAGTTAATTGATTTCTCTGCCTTTGGCATCTTCAGTGAAGCACAATTCACAAGGCAGAAGCTGTCTTTCAGAGATGTGTGAGCTGCCCACCCCCTCGAAACGGACAAAAGCAAAGAAGATGAGAGAGAGATGAGAAGGAAAGGGGGCTAACATTTCACCCAACTAATGAGGCGATATATTGGTGCCCACAATGTGCTGGGAAATACAAAAACAGTCACAAGCCCATCTCGGAAAAGCTTGAGCAAATCTATAGGGATTAGAACAGTTGCTGAATTTATGGTACCCTGGGAACCTCTATTCGTCAAGTGCCACAGAGGCAGCCCTGACACTGGCACAGGTGAAGATGAATTTTCATTCAGAACAGTGAGCCTTCTGACTCCATTAATCCTCAGGGTTTTGATGATGAATTTCTTTCTTTTTTTATTTTATTTATTTTCACTCTAATGCCTCCTCCCACTGCCCGGTAACAGCGTGGAAGGAACAGAACAGATGGTGCTTTACGTGGAAGACCGAGGGCTCATGAGGATACAAAGCCGGCCCACTCTGAAATCACATGACTGCACGTGCAAGGAAAAGCCTTGATTTCCCCTGGGAGACACAGATGCAATGATGTTAGTATTCCCAGTGGAGGGAGAGGAGGGGAAGGCCAACAGGCCATTTACAAGGAAGACCACACTTATACTAATATACTCTTTCAGCAAGGACCATGTTTAATCACAAAATAACAGGAGGACCAATATCTGAAGATTCAAAAGCGCCAAAGTAAAATAGAGGCAAATAAGGGTTTTAGTATGCTGCTATGCAAAGTTCATTTAGAATGAACTAGTAAGGATGTACAGTAGAATACTGGCCTCTAGTTAACCTGCCATTGGCTCTGACCCAGTTTTAATCGGAAGAAGCCAGGATTTACAACCTGCTTAAGGATGGAGTTTGACAACTGCTATAATCAGAAGAGCTGTCAACACAAGGACAGCTGTCAAGCCAAACTGTAATTCATAAAAAATAATAGCTAAGCCCCCAAGTCATCCCCAACACTGTCTGCACTCACTGGATTTAACTATACTTATAGTTTTATGAAAGTTCCAAGAATAGGTTAAGGGTCCTAAAATAAAACAAAACCAACAAATAGCTGCTGATTGCCTATTAAATAAAAAAGGTTAAATGTTGTTAAGTGACTAAATAGATAAAATATGCCTAGCAGATTCCCTGGCATATAGTAGGTACTTAATAAAAGGTAATGATGATGATGATGATGATTATTATTATTATATGCCAAACTGTTTTGATGACCTTAGAAATTGGCAAAAACCAGTGACCTTGTAAAAAAAAATCTAAATTAAAAATGAATCTCTCCTGTAAGTGATTATTAGTTAAACTTAAAATATTAATTTCAAGAAAGATTCCTGGGTTGTCAGAATATTTTAATTTTATGTATCTGTAATGCCAAAATCTCTAACTAATGACATTATTTTAGTGTTTAATTATTTTGATGATAACATATATGGTATTTGTTTTGTTCTTTCTATAATGAATAATATAATCTGAGGACAGAAATAAAGGTTGTTTTACTAGATCAATTTTAGGCAGGATTTCTGAATCAGGGATAATTTTTATTAATGTCTAAACTCTCAGTGAACAGAAATAAGAACATTAAGAGCATAGAGATAGGCACAGATATTGATACATGTATTTACTCACAAATACAGTCTTGAAAAATAGCCTTGACTCACTGATTGAGGGGACCAATGATAAAGGATTTTCATTAATTTTATTTCTAGAAGAGATTATCTTCCACAAAATAACGTCTGCTTTACCAGGACTGTAATTATTTATGACATTTTGAAAAGAGGACTGGAATCAGAAGACCTTCACAAGTGTCTTGGTTCTGTTACCTACAACCTGTGTTGCCCTTTCAAGGTCATTTCACCTCTCTGGACTCTATTTTCTCATCTGCAAATGGAGGAAAACAAGGCCTAGCTCAGACATTTGCTGGCAATGTTAAGAAAGTATGTAGGTGAAAACAGCAACACTACCTTATGTCAGTCTAGGTTTGGATTTTTTGTGTGTAAACTTTTTGTGTATAAATACATACAGAAGAGTACTATAATCATGTATAAAAATGTTCTTAAGATGAACTTATCCATGTAACTAGCACATACATCAAGAATCAGATTACTGGAACCACAAAAGACCCCAAATAGCTAAAGCAATCCTGAGAAAAAGAACAAAGCTGGAAGTATCACACTCCCTGACTTGAAATTATACTACAAAGCAATGAAAATCAAAACAGCACGGTATTGGCAGAAAAATAGACACACAGACCAATGGAACAGAACTGGGAGCCCAGAAATAAACCCACATATACATAGGCAAATAATTTTTGACAAAGGAGCCGAAAACATATAATAGAGAAAAGAAAGCCTCTTCAATAAATGGTGCTGGGAAAATTGGAAAGCCACATGCAAAGGAATGAAACTAGACTGCTATTTGTCACTACACACATAATTTGAAATGGATCAAAGACCTAAATATAAGACCTGCAACAATAAAATACATAGAAGAAAACATAGGTACAAAACTTATCGATCTCAGTCTTAGAATTTTATGAATTTGATCTTGAAGACAAGGGAAGTAAAAACAAAAATAAAAGAATGAGACTATATCAAACTAAAAAGCTTCTGCACAGCAAAAGAAACCATCAATACAAAACCAAAAGGCAACCAACCAAATATTACAAACAATACCTTTGATAAGGGGTTAATATCCAAAAATATATAAAGAACTCACAACTCAATAACAAAAAAAACCAAACAATCCAATTAAAAAAAACAGGCCTCTGCCTGTTTCTGAACAGACAATTCTCCCAAGACACACAAACAGCTAACAGATACATGAAAAGATGCTCAACTTCATTAACTATTAGGGAAATGCAAATCAAAACCACAATGAGATACTACCACACACCTGTTAGAATGGTTATCAAAAAGAAGACAAGTAATTACAAGTGTTGGAGAGGTTATGGGGAAAAAGGAACCCTCATACACTGCTAGTGGGAATGCGAACTGGTATAGCCACTATGGAAAACAGTATGGAGGTTCCTCAAAAAATTTATGCAAGCATAGAGTTATCATAGGACTCTGCAATCCTTCTTCTGGGTATCTACCTGAAAAACTTGAATATAATTTATTTGTAAATGTTTTCACTGTAGCATCATTCACGGAGGCCCAGACATAGCAACAATTGAAGTATCCTTCGATAAAGATGTGGTACACATATACAATGAAATACTACTCAGCCATAAGAAAAGATGAAATACTACCATTTGTGACAACATGGATGGATCTTGAGAATATCATGCTAAGCAGAAAAAATCAGAGGGAAAAAGTCAAGAACCAGATGATTTCACTCATGTAGGATATAAAACTGAAAGCAACAAACAAACAAACAAACAAAAACTCATAGACACAGACAACAGTATGGTGGTTACCTGAGGGAAATGGCAGGAGGGGAGGGAGAAGAGAGTAAAGAGGGTCAAATGTACAGTGACAGAAAGATAACTGATTTTGGATGGTGAACATACAATGCAATGTACAGATGATGTATTATAGAATTGTACACCTGAAACCTGTATAATTTTATTAACCAATGTCATCCCAATAAATTTAACACAATGAAAAACAAGAAACAAATCATTATTAAAATCTCAGAAGCACTCCTGCCCTGTTAACTCCTTCAAATGCTACCTATTCATTTCCCTAAGATAACAATTATCCTGTCTGCTAATGCTGGAGACGAGTTTTTCTGTTTTTGATTTTCATTAAAATGGGAGTATACAGTATGTATTCTTTTGTACCTGGCATCTTGAACTCAATAGTATGTTTGTAAGATTTATCCAAGTTACTGAATGCAGTTACAGTTTTTTCTCATTGCTATATATAAGTATTCCACTGGATGAATGCCTTATCCTGATCAGATCTCATCATTTCTGAATCTAAAGATTCCAAAGTTTTATCAGTTATAAAAATTACCAGTAAATATATCCTCAAATATTGACTCTTTCCTAGTATCTCTTTCAGGAAGGAACTCCTATTAAAAAATGCTGAACATTCTCGTTTTATACTCAATGTCTCTTTTACATTTCTATCTCTTTATCTTTCTGTGCTGCCTTTTAGAACTATCTTTCAGTCCAG
>NW_011888846.1:2033900-2040824 GCF_000151845.1 Pteropus vampyrus | reverse complement strand
ATAGTTTATCAGGCAAATAGTAGGCGCTCAATAAATATTCGTTGAATGAATGAAATATAATTAAGAATGCAAGTCATATCCACAGTACTTATAGAGCTTATAATATCTAGATTTAAAATAATTTAAATTTAATTTTCAAACAAGTAACATATGCATATGGGTCCAAATACAGAAGTTATTAACAGGTTTATGGGAAAAAATTTTTTTATCTTATGCTTGTATTCTGGCTCCTCTAGTTGTCTAAGTCCTTCCCGTAGACAACCAACATTAGCTTTCTGTACCTTCCAGAGATATTTTATGCATTTACTACCAAATATGTACAGAAGTACTTAGGGCAGCACACTACACACGGTTCTGTACCTTAATTCTTTCACTTAGTATCTTATGAGACTTTTTTCATATCAGTACATAAAGATATTATAGTTTATTTTGAAGTCGGAAAGATTTTTTGAAAAATCCTATCCAGTTGCTATCTAGAAATGCATTTTACATATATCAAACCTAAATGGACCCAGTCCATAAAGGCATTCACCCCTAACGGTTAACTGGGGGTGACAGAGTGACTATCTACATTCTTAAGGGTACAATCAGTAAGGTTTAGCTGTTTCTACAGTTTCTGGGTGGAGAAATGAAAGGAAAACATAACAAATGCCACAGAAAAGGCACTAAAACACGTCTGATGAGCAGATGCAAGAAGGGATGAGGTGGGAAATACGAACGGATTTAGCAGAGCACGTAGGTGCACTGGCAGAGGCTGTCTTCCTAGGCAGAGCAGTGAACTCTGGACCTTATGGCAAATATTTTGGAGTAAAAGAAAAAGCTCACTTCTTGAAGCCAGGCATCAGGAAAAAAGGGTAGCCCTGAATTTTACACTGAAGGCCTCACAATCACTGTGACGAGTTTCTTCTTTCCCCACTCTGATTATCTGTGGTTGTTTGACTCAGGCCTGGTTGTCCTAGATAGCATCACAGCTGTGGAGGTGGCCGAGGAAAGTTTACTAATGGGTTGTAGGTTAGGGTTTTGAATGGTCAGTTCTTGGTGATGTTAGAAGAGATATAAGACAGAATTATCATGGAAAATGTTTGAGGAGTGAGAAGCGTGAGTGCTGTGGAAGGGGAGCAGGTCAGCGGCTTTTCGCGTTGTCCCGGCAGAAGCCGATCTCTGCCTTCATTCTTACCGCTTTAAAATAACATCTTGATATCTGGAAGAATAAGTCTCTCTTCCTTAGTTATTCTTGGCTTTTTGTTCTTTCATATAAATTTTGGGACAAGCTTTTTCAATTCCACAAAAAGCCTGCTGAGATTCCTATGAAAATTCTTTGAGTTTGTAGTTTAGTCTGGGGAGAATCCATCCTTATGATACTGAGTCTTCTCAGTCATTAACATGGACTACTTCTATTTAGGTCTTTTTAAAAAGTCTTTAAAAAAAGTAATGTAATTCTTTTTCTATGAAGGTTTTGCATATCTTTTTGGCAAGTTGAGTTCTAGAATTTGTTGCTATTGTAAATAATATCTTTAAATTTTTTCATCGTCTACCTTTTCAAATAATGTTTAAGAATGTAATTTTTAAAAGATCGATCTTGTATTCAGCATCTTTGCTAGACACTCTATTAGTTTTAATAATTTGACTAAAGAGTGTCCTGTATTTCTTTGTAGCTACTTATATTGTTAGAGATTAATGATAATTTTTTTTATCCTTCCATATACCTTTTATTTCTTTTGCTTTTTTTCTGTGTAGTTTAGAATTCCAATACAATATTAAAGAGAAATAGTTATGGTAGGCATCCTTTTCTTGTTCTTTATTTTAAAGGAAATACTTTAAATAGTCCATCTTTAATAATAATGTTTACACTAATAGTGTTTGGTATATAATTTAATCGGGCCACGGAACTTTCCTTCCATTTCTAGTTTATCATAAACAGTAATATTAGCTAATATTTATTGAGTACATGCCAGGTGTCAGACATTGTTCTAAGCACTTTACATGGATTAACTCATCATATGCTCATAACAAATCTCTGAAGTTATTATCCCTTTTTCACCATGAGTAAACAGGTAAAGTGATGTTAAATAATCTGTCCAAGTTCAGTAACAGAATTAGAATTTGAACCCAGAAGTGTCTTGAAAGCCCAAGGTCTTAATCACTTTTCTATATTGCTTCTTAGAATGAGTGTCGAATTTCCTCAAATGCTTTTTCTGCATTTGATTTGACTATATGGTTTTTTCACCTAATTTGCTAATAAGGCATATTACATTAATAAATTATAAAAATGTTAAATCATCTTTGAGTTCCTGAGATAAATTCAGGAATTTATGATCATACCATAACTTTCTTTTTCAAATACATTAATAGACTTCATTTGCTAATATTTTATTTAGGATTTTTGCATATATGTTCAAAAGTGAGACCGACTCACAATTTTCCTTATTCTTGTTGCTGTTGGTGCCCAGGTTATATTAGCTAAACCCACCAGTGAGTTGGGGCATGCACTTAGTGACATGCCGATCTTCATTATCAGGCTGACAAATGTAGTTACCATAACAGCTAGCCCAACAACTTTAGACTCCAAGACAATCTGTGAGGTTCTTGACATCCAAGCAAAAGCTAAAAAGTAGACAAAAGGGCCGAGGGGCACCTGGGCCTCTTACTACTGAATGGAGGTCTCGGATGCCCAAATGGCAAAGCAGCCCAATGTACTCCCTCACAAAAGGTCGATCCTTAATCTGGTTTAAATATTGATGGCTGTCGCTTATTCAACCATATTCACACTCAAAAAGAATAAAAGTAAGAATACTTTTACAAGTGAAGTTTACAAAAGATTTCAATATCCTTTATCTCACTGAATTTACCCAGTAGCTCTTTGAGTCATGTTATTTCTATCTTACAGATTATCTTCTGTTTTATAGATGATTTAAGTGAAGATTACTTAAGTAGGCTAAGCAATTAGTAGGAGAAATGAGTTAAAATGATGAAATCTATTTTCTTCACTTTAGTTACATCAAGGAAGTATTGCTTGTAGGAGAGATTCTGGCTCCTACAGTGACAATAATTAGCATCTTAACTGTCACTGCCAGTAACAAGAATGAAATAATAAATTTTCAAATGGGGGCTGAAGGAGCCTCCATTTTTGTTGATAGTGTAGAAATGCTTGATTTACTATAGATGCGCCCATAAGAATTTTAATATATCTCCAACTGCAGAGGCTATTAACCCATTTATTTAATAAAAAGTCACTGTATCTCTGCTAGTGGCCAGGCATTTTTCTAAGCACTATATAGGATATATAGGATTGGAAAAAGTTGAGATAAACAAAGTTTCAAATAATTAAAAATTTAGAGCTATCTTACCATAATGCAGAGCTGTTTGACCTTCATTGTCCTATAAAAGAAACAAACAATACATTTAGAAGTCAAGGTTATTGCAAAAGTATGGAAGTACATAAGCTCTAGCAAACAGATCTGATATTACAAAGTCCATAGGTATATGTAATACAGGAAATGAAGGAGTCAGTTCTTTGAGCCTCACAGTAACTTTTGACTAAGCTTTATCTTGGAAAAAAGGAGAATGCTGACTAGGACAGTGGTGAACAGGGGCTGGCAGAAGGGAAGAATGAAGAACTATTGTTTAATGGGTATAAAATTTCAGTTTGGGAGCGTGAGAAAGTTCTGGAGATGAAAACTGGTAATGGTTGTACAACAACACGAATATGCTCAATGCTCCTGACCTGCACACTTAAACATGGTTAAAATGGTTAATTTCATATGTATATTTTACCACAATTTAAAAAGTATAGCATAGGGAATATAGGCAATAATACTGCAAAAACTACAGGGGGGTCATTTTGTAAATTATATAAATGTCAAAACAAAAACAAAAGCAAAAATAAAAACAAAAACCAGCAAAGTAAAAGCTCTGAGCCAAAACCCCAGGTGGCAATATTCTCCATTTCTTGGAGAAAGCCAGTTTGCAGTAGGAGAGAATGAAATATTCACAAAGAAAAAAGTAGCAGTGAGAGATGGAGAGGGAATGAGAGTCTGGTCCCTGTCTTTCTCAGGTGGGTGAGCCAATAACAAAATTCTCCCTAGACAAATGCGATCTTTCTGTCACCTGCAAACCAGATGCTAACTAATACAGAATGTGAGGCAATTTATGACCCGAGCCTTGGTCATCTTCCTCCCAATTCCTTCTCCTAATTTTGTGACTGCCAACTCCCAATCAGAACACCTATCTGGACTCCCACACCTGTAAATGCTCTTCACTCTGCTGGAAAAATTATCCTCCAATCTTTTAAGGATAGTGTCTTGTTCTTTTCTCATGTTTTAAAATTTGTCTTTGATATATTTAAGCATTTTAAGTAGACTTATTTCATAGTCCCTATATTTCTTTGAGTTCAGGGAGATGAGGCAGGGTGATGCTGCATGTTGTAATGAGATCTGCTTATTGCTGATAGCTTCCTGTGTTCTCTATAACTTTGGACTGTAAATTCATTTTAATTGGGGTTTTATTTGTGAAAAACTCTGTGCTATGTTCCTTGGATTGAGGATCTCTCCCTCCGGAATGATTTTGCTTCTGCTTGTGCCAGGCACAGCAGAGATATTATCAGTCTGAGATCCCTGTGTTGATTTCTTAGTGTGGGGATTTTTGAACACTTAAGCAGTGTTAATTTAGAAAGAGCAAACCTCTCTCCCATCCCACCTCCCACCACTGGGCTTGGAGCACAGGCCTTGGAGCACAGGCCAAGACAAATCCTCCACATCAACTCTGTGTCAGTGGGCAGATATTTTTTAGTCTACTTTTTTCCTGATGGTGGTTGGTGTTCTTTGAGATCTCTACCCCATGGGTGTGGAGGCTGGCAAATCCTTTCAGAGCAGCCCAGTGTTGGTTTAAACTTACCACTTTCTTTTTACAGTTTTGGGTTTTTTTTTTTTTTTTTTTTTTTTAAACTTTATTTTACAATCTTTAAGACTCAGTTCTTCTTCAGGAAACCTCCCCAATTCCTCGGGTGTGGTTAGGTGTCCCTCTTTTCTACTACTGTGGCATTGCACACACTGCATACACTTTTCTGTCTCTTCTCCTAAGACTGTGAACTTCTTGTAGGCAAGTGCTATGTCTTTCATCCAGGGCCCATCACAGTGTCTTGCATAGTGTGCTCAATAAATGCTCACGAAATGAAAGAATGAATATGTTAATCTTTCCTTGTTGGCTTATTCTTTAACATCTTGACTACCTTTTTTCTTTTACCCAAACTTAAAAAAGTCACACATATTTTCTAAAGTGTGGAATATAATGCCAAATGTAATAATCCAATGAGAGCATAAACAATGATGAATAGGAGACTCAGTTTATAGTTACCAAAGTGCAAAATCACTAGTACACTCAGGTTGACTTGTAGATCCTCTTTTTCTTCTACTTGTGCACAGAACGAGTTGGTCTCTCTTGAGAGATTATTTCTCTTCCACATGTATTCTGCACTAATATTTTTTTACTTTATTATTTTTGATCATGTCTCCATTTTATTAATAATTATTTTCCTTAAGGACTTAGTTTTCTTTTATCTCCAAACTGGTCATACTAAGAAGTATGTATTTTTTATTCTACCAAATCAAGTATTGATGAAAATATTAAACATTTGCTCAGAATTGATACAGCGGAAACATTATTTTATCCCTTTAACATTAAGCTACTGATAACACTGCTGGTTTCTGTGCATAAACTCTGTAGCCATGTCCTGATTTTTTTCCCCAAGTGCTAAATGCATTTTATCAAACAGAATCAAGAACCACATGTCTAAAATACACACACACACACACATACTGCAGTCAGGAAAATAACATGCTTCGTAGATATTCTCTATGAGCAGAAAATTCTCCTGACTGTTACTGGATTTCTTTTGTGTGTGTGACCACAGTGATACTGATATTCTAATTCAATTCAGACTTGATCTAACATCTCTGCCAATGTTGGTTCTAAAGACACAGTAGTAAGGCAGTATTAACCATTAAGAGTAAAAACATTCCCAAATTGCAGTAGCTATTGTTTTCTTCTCTATTTAAAAAAAAAAAATGTTTTACCATCTTTGACCTACAGGTTATATTTAAGTATATAATACCCTATTCTGAATAAAAGGCTGCAGCTTCCTGTTTCTGTCTATGAGTCCCCTGACTCATAGTTTTGTACCCTTTTGTCTTTTTGTTTCAGGTAGAATAACCCCTTTCAGCATTTCCTGTAATGTAGGTCTTGTGGTGGTGAAGTCTCTCAGCTTCTGTATGGCTGGAAAGGTCTTTATTTCTCTTTCATATCTGAAGGATAACTTTACTGGATATATTATTCTTGGCTGGTGATTCTTCTCTGTCAATAGTTTGAATATTTGGTTCTACTCTCTCCTAGTTTGTTGGGTTTCTGCTGAAAAATTTGATGATAATCTGATGATAATCTGATTTCCTTTATAGGTTGCTGTCTTCTTTTCCCTGGTTGCTTTGAGAATTCTTTCTTTGTCATTAATTTTTGACAGTTTTAATATAGCGTGCCTTGGAGAAGGTCTTTTTTGAGTTGAGATAACTAGGTGTCCTCTTTGCTTCTTGGATTTGAAGATCCAGTTTTTTCCATAGCTTTGAGAAGTTCTTGTAGACTCTTTGTTTGAATAGGCTCTCTGTTCCTTCCCCCATCTTCTCCTTCTGGTACACCCATTATTCTTACATTGTTCTTTGTGATAGAAAAAACAAGTGCTGAAGAGGTTGCGGATTAAAAGGAACCCTTGGACTGCTGGTGGGAATGTAAACTGGTACAACCACTATGAAAAACATTACAGAGGGTCCTCAAAAAATTAAGAATAGATTTCTGGGTATCAGAAAAATTTGAAAATATTTATTCATTATAGATACATGTACCCCTTTGTTCACTGCAGCATCATTCGTGGTGGCCAAG
>NW_011888846.1:2028701-2032643 GCF_000151845.1 Pteropus vampyrus | reverse complement strand
TAAACTGGTACAACCACTATGAAAAACATTACAGAGGGTCCTCAAAAAATTAAGAATAGATTTACCATATGACCCAGCAATCCCTCTTCTGGGTATCAGAAAAATTTGAAAATATTTTTTCATTATAGATACATGTACCCCTTTGTTCACTACAGCATCATTCGTGGTGGCCAAGACATAGAAACAAGCAAAGTGTCCTTCGACAGATGATTGGATAAAGAACATGTGGTACATATATACCATGGAATACTACTCAGATGTAAGAAAAGATGAAATATCACCACTCGCGACAATGTGGATGGATCTTGAGATTTGCTAAGTGGAACAAGTCAGACAGAAAAAGTCAAGAACCATATGGTTTCACTCACATGTGGGATGTAAAACTGAAAGCAACAAATAAAGAGACAAGACAAACAATTAAAAACTCAGACACAGACAACAGTATGGCAGTTACAAGAGAGGGAAAGGGGGGTGGGGGTGAAGGAGAAGAAGGTAAAGGGGGTCAAATATATAGTGACAGAAGGAGACCTGACTTTGGGTGGTGAACACACAATGCAATATACAGATGATGTATTACAGAACTGTACACTTGAAACCAGTATAATTTTATCAACCAATGTCATCCCAATACATTTAATAAAATTAAAAATAATAGTAATAACAGAGTTGCATAGAGGGAATGAGTTTTCCCATGTGCCTAATGAGAAATTTTGTTCTTATCAATAATTTGATATTAAATATAAGTTTTATTTTTAAAATAGTATTTCAAGTAAATAGACAAAGAAGACACTCAAGAAAATTGTGAGGAATTAGAAGTAGTGATTAAAGTTGTGATTAGTAATACAATTTTGAGTAATTTTTAATATTATTTCTAAGCTTGGAATGTATTGCTTCTCTTTATCTATGAGATCTGTAACTATAATAGAGTATGATTAAACTAAAATTTAGAAGTTTGCAAATGTATTTTTATGATTATTTTTCTAAGCATTTTTCTAGATTCAGAAGTTAAGCCTTCGGCGAAAAGTTACAGGTATACTCCTTTCTCGAAAAAAAAAAAAAAAAAAAAGTAGGTATAGTAACACTTCATTTAACTGGCGTCTTTAGAAAGTGAAAAATCTATCAGCAGTTTTTCCAAAATTGGAACATTACCTTTTGAGCATGCATGTATTAAGAAAAAGCTACTATTCATTTGTACTCTCTCTGAATCTGAATACCATCTATATGTTTACAAGCGTTTTCCAGTCATTATAATTATTATTTATCTATTTCCAATAAAAACTTATCCCCCCCCCATTAAAATCATGGATATTTATAAATGGCTCTTTACAATTACAATAGAGTTACCCATCCCCAAGCCCCATCCGCTTCTTGTTTGCCATGGTCTTCACCTTGCCTAATTGGAGGCTTTTGAGCTCAGATGCTGTGAGCTGAAGTGTTCTAGTGTTTAATGTGAAATACTGAGATTTTTAATCTTTCAACTTAGAGTGTGTCCACCAAAAAATCAATTAGAGCAGGGACATAAACTTAAGAACCATGACTGCAATCACAGAATTGATTGGCAAGTGTGGAATAGAAAGACGGGAGGACAACCAGGTTCTCTTCTAATTCCATTACAACTTCTATCTTCCCGTGATACTGGAAAAGGAGTGCTTCAAAAAGACATCAAGAATTTTCCTCAATTCTAAATTGTTTATATGTCTAAGTACTTGACATGTCTAAAGAATAGGTATTTGGGTGAAACAAAGAAAGGATGATTATTTTAAATTATTTTTTAATTGAATTGTAGTCTTTAGGGCCCCAAATGTAAATTATTCTTCTTTCATTCATCTTTTGTATGCCTAGCCCATAATAAGCACTCAAGAAATGTTTGATCAATGAACTTGAAGATTATGTCTAATATAAACCCTGTTCAGTTTTTAGCCATTATTAAAAATTATTTTAAATCGCCTACATTACAACACTCTTAATGATTATGATGCTTTAATAAAACACATCATCTTATATCTACTAAATTCTTACCTCTGTTATTCCTCTTCGTATGTTAAAGAGGAATTTGTATTAAAGCATGAATATGACTCTGAACATTTTCTTCTTGGTAACCTCAAAATAAGATATAGGAACCCAAACCTTAGTTTTTATAAACATTCTATTTTAAAATATATTACAAAGAATAAATGGAATTGAATGTCAAGAATGAGTAAGTGAAAGCTTTTACTCATCTAGTTTACAACTTATATCAGCTAATTTTTCTAAATTTAAGTTGATTAAATTTTTTGGTTGTTTCATTTCAAATGACCACACCAAAACAGGGTTATTTGTCATGATTATTTATGCTTTCCTTTCTGTTTTAGCTTAAAAGAAATGTTCAAATTTAATAAATATGGAGTTGTTATAAACAGTAGCAAAAACAATTCTAATAAATTAAAATTGGTCATACATTTGAAATCTTTGTAAGGAATTATACATTCGGGTAAAATAAAAATACTCAGTTGAATTAAAAATAAACAAAATTACACACAATAAAGTTAAAATGTAGACAAATTCGACCATGGTTAAAATTCAAACTATAAAAGCATAGAACTATGCAATGCCTACACTATACCTCCGTATCTTTTCAGCCCAAATAAAAATTCATAGGGAACACAAATGAATGACAAAATAACATAGGAAATTTAAAGACCCAGATCTCGAACAACAACAACAAAAAAAAACGTACCCAGGATCCCCTAAGCGATTCTTTACCATTAACTTTTAACGGCAGAGAACCCTGGAAGCGCCTCTCCATCTGGCCTTGTCCTCTGTTCTGACTCTTGTAGAATCTAAACTAACACCCTACTCTGAGGCTGCTTAAAAGCAGTCAGTCTTTATAATTTTAAGCAGAAACATGAGCCTTCACAATCCTCACTTAAACTTCCTCTCTCCCACCTTCACCTTTTACCCTGTATTATATGACTATGTCTGTGTTTTCCTGCTCTTGTGAAAGTAAGGACCATGGCATAGTTTAAATTTACAGACCCCTATTTCCTTTCTCCTTTGTATCTAGCACAAAACTTTGCATAAAATAAAAGTTAAATAAGATTTAAAAAATAAACTAGTTGTAGGAAAACCAAATATGGTTACACCTCACTAATTCAGGGACTTGAGTTTTGGCATTCTTAAGTACCTGGAATAGGGCCCGGAATATGGGGGAAAAAGGCTGATAAGGACCATATTAAACACATGGTGACTAGTTGGCTCACTGTATAGAAGGATTCTTCTTCCTGGTTTGAGAAAGCAATGAAAGGCCAGTCTTTGCCTATGAAATATGAGATGCAGCGGGAGGCAGAAGAGACGTGGAAAGTAAAAAGTGAAGGAAAGCAAGGAGTCGAGAGCAGAAATGGTAAGAGGGCCAGCAAAGCCTAATGGTAATTAGAAGAAAGAATGCGGGCAGAGATGGTAGCAGCCAGCAGAAATTAGAAGCTGTGACAGAAGAGGCAAGCTGCAGACATTTTAGACCACAGAGAATAGCCAGCCATAAAGAGGGCTGGGCTGCATGCCAACCGGTAGATTTTAGCAATCTCAAGAGAGAAGCTTTAGCCCTATGCGTCACACCACCTATAAATACCCATGGTACAGTACAACGACTGAAGAAGGCAGGGGTGAAGTATAGAATATATTTTAGAAAAAAAATTTATAGAAAAACATTTAAAAAATAAGAAGCAAAATATAACTGTTCAGCTATTTGAAACCAACACTAATCTAGAATGTTGAACTTTCCAAAGGGTGTCAGGCAGTAAAGAGTCTATTAGAATAGTTGGAAGAAAAAGGAACAAACATTCGCTGAACATCATTTCTTTTAATCCTCATGACAACCCTAGTTCATAAACATTACTTCCATTTTTAAGCTGGGTAAAATGAGGCTCGGAGAGATTATGTATAACTTATTCAAGGTCCCAGGCCCTT
>NW_011888846.1:2013942-2028651 GCF_000151845.1 Pteropus vampyrus | reverse complement strand
TCACTAATTCAGGGACTTGAGTTTTGGCATTCTTAAGTACCTGGAATAGGGCCCGGAATATGGGGGAAAAAGGCTGATAAGGACCATATTAAACACATGGTGACTAGTTGGCTCACTGTATAGAAGGATTCTTCTTCCTGGTTTGAGAAAGCAATGAAAGGCCAGTCTTTGCCTATGAAATATGAGATGCAGCGGGAGGCAGAAGAGACGTGGAAAGTAAAAAGTGAAGGAAAGCAAGGAGTCGAGAGCAGAAATGGTAAGAGGGCCAGCAAAGCCTAATGGTAATTAGAAGAAAGAATGCGGGCAGAGATGGTAGCAGCCAGCAGAAATTAGAAGCTGTGACAGAAGAGGCAAGCTGCAGACATTTTAGACCACAGAGAATAGCCAGCCATAAAGAGGGCTGGGCTGCATGCCAACCGGTAGATTTTAGCAATCTCAAGAGAGAAGCTTTAGCCCTATGCGTCACACCACCTATAAATACCCATGGTACAGTACAACGACTGAAGAAGGCAGGGGTGAAGTATAGAATATATTTTAGAAAAAAAATTTATAGAAAAACATTTAAAAAATAAGAAGCAAAATATAACTGTTCAGCTATTTGAAACCAACACTAATCTAGAATGTTGAACTTTCCAAAGGGTGTCAGGCAGTAAAGAGTCTATTAGAATAGTTGGAAGAAAAAGGAACAAACATTCGCTGAACATCATTTCTTTTAATCCTCATGACAACCCTAGTTCATAAACATTACTTCCATTTTTAAGCTGGGTAAAATGAGGCTCGGAGAGATTATGTATAACTTATTCAAGGTCCCAGGCCCTTGGTCATTAAAATCCATGTTTTCTCAACTATACTAGGCTGCTGAAAAGGAGTGAGGGGAATCAAGACAAATAAGTACAAGTAAGGAGAAATGTGGTTGAACTTGTTGTTTTTGCAGGTTAAAGACAATAGGTAGCGTAAATTATAGTCACACTCGGCATGCTGTGTAATTCCTATTAACCATAATCTCCAAATTGATATATCACATTCAGAGAGTGAATAATCATCCTTTTCAGGACCACCCACTCATCTTTACTTCTCCTTGGTTGATTGTTGTACTTTTTCAAGTAAGCATATATCAAGAAGCTGTAGCTTAGTCTATAAATTTTAAAAAATTAACTAAGCTGGTCGAGCATTCAAAGTTAGGTACATAAGATAACAGAGCCAAAATGCTTTATTTTCTGATGAGTGTTTTGTTTACTGCATTACTGTTTCTGTAATACTATACAATAAAAACTCAATATGCTATTCTAAATCTCCGATATGGCAAATAATCAGAAATCTAGTGGAGAAATCCAAATGATTCTTTTCATTCATACCCATTCACTCTTCACTTTCACAATTAAAATTTTCAGTTTTCTAGGTCCACAAAGGAGTTCCCCATCCACAAAGGGTGCTATGAAATAGGCACTTTTATTTACTGTTGGTTGGAGCATAAATTACTATAATATTTAGAAAATGTTCATTGCCTCTGGTTTAGCATTTTTGGAATCTATTTTTAAAAATGGTTCAAATATTTGAAAAGCTTTATGAAAAAAGTTCATTCCAGTATTATCTAGATTAGCAAGAAATTAGAAACAATTTAATGTCCAACAATAAAGGAAAAGTTAATACATCAGTTGAGTAGATTATTATGCAGCAATTTAAAATGATGGTCATAAAGTATTTATAACTTGGAAAATCACAATATTATCAGTGCAATAAAGAATAATAAAGATGTTTTTATAATGAGATCTTAACTATGTAAAACAAAGGAACAAAAAATGGAATATTGAAAACAGTTTTAAAAAAACAACTACAAATTTAGATTAATCTCTGTAAAAAAATCCATTGTCACTTGCTCCTTTTTCGTGTGTGCGCGCGCGCGCGCGCGCGCGCACACACACACACACACACACACACACACACACACACGTGTATGTCCACTCCTTAATCTGAGCATCATAGCTTCCACGGTCTGGTTTCACTTTATCCAATTATTCTTCATTACAAACACATATCTTAGACTGAGCTGTTTCTGCTACCCATCCCCACCCCCACCGCAGTGGCCATCAATTATGACCTGGCCTTTACAGTTCGTGACAGGCCACAATTACCCGTGAAGATATCTCTTGGCTAATATGGCTCATGCCCCTTACCTCTCCCAAGGTACTTTCAGAGTCTCTCGTTATAGTACTTGATTACACATTCTGGCTCCTAATTGTTCTTGTTATTTAATGAGTTGCTTCTTGTCTCAACAATAAGCAACCTGAGGGCGTGGACCATGGCTGATGCTTCTTTGGTATCCCTAGTGTCTTGCAGCATCAAGGTCATGGAGTAATAAGTACTTAATAAAAAATATAAGTTGAATTTAATAATTTCAGGGTTGTAAATTTTCTTGCATTAATAGTATTTATTTTATTCCTATGGTAGTCTGTGTGCTAGATTTCTAGTAATTATTCTCTTAACCATGATAAACAATTCCAAGAAATGTAATATGGATGCTGTATCTATTCCCATATAAAACCAAAAATAATGAATAGGTTTATTCTCATTCTGGACATCCCTATATTATTCTATGGCTTACATTACTTGTTAGGCATTCTTTTATTCTGAGTGTTCTGTCAGTTATCTGCTACATATTAAAATTTACTGAAAATGCAATGAAACATCACTTCACACCTAGTAAGATGGTCAAAAAACACAGAAAATAACAAGTGCTGACGAGGATATAGACAAATTGGAACCCTTGGTACATTGCTAGTAGGCATGTAAAATGGTGCAGCTGCTGTAGAAAACATGATGGCAGTTCTTAAAAAAATTAAACATGGAATTACTATATGACCAAGAAATTCCACTTCTGAGTACAACTCAAAAGAAAAGCAAGCAGGTAGGTACTCAGATACATATACACCAACGTTCACGGCAGCATTATTCACAATAACCCAAAGGCAGGAACAACCTAAATGTCCATCAATAAATGAATGAACAAACAAAATGTGATATGTACATAGAATGAAATACTATTAAGCCTTAAAGGGAATTAAATTCTGACACATGCTATATCATAGAGTAACCTTGAAGACATTATGCTAAATAACATAAGCCAGGGACAAAAGCATAAATATAGTATGATTCTACTTATGTGAGGTACCCAGAGTAGTCAAATTCATAGACGGAAAGTGGGGTGCGGGTTTGCCAGGGGCTAGCAGGGGGTAAGTATGGGGAGTTAAAGTGTAATGGGTACAGAATTTCAGCTAGAGAAGATGGAAAAGTTCTAGAGACGTGTGGTGGTGATAACGTCACGATATGAATATACTTAATGCTACTGAACTCTTCACTTAAAAATGATTAAAATGGTTAATTTTATGTTATGTATATCTAACCACAATTTTTCTTCTGATGATTGACATTAAAAAACCCTACAAAAGTCCAAAAATTCCTATGATGTGTTAAATTTGTAAGGCTCACCTTACTTTTTATTCTTTTTCCTTTGTTTACTTTCATCTTTTTTTTACTTTTATTTTGAAGAGCCATTGTTTATGAGTCTAAGACCGTCCACATTTGACTTAGTCCTGGACTGTCCATATTAACACAAATGGAATGCTAATGCAAGCAGAATGAAACCTTAGTGGCCTTGCTGTCTTTTGCTACACAGGGAGATGCTTCAAGATCTTGAGAAGAAGCTGTGCTCTAACCTTCAGAAATGGCTTAAGGTTTATTTTTTTTATCTATTGTGAAGTTATCTACGACCCATTAGATGTACTGGAGGCACTTTTGTGCTTTAAAGTGATCTGTGCCTTTAGTCTAACAGCACTAGCAGCAAAGTCTCAGTAAAATGGCTCTAATTTCTTAAATTCTATTCAATAAACCATCATATATTTGTACGTGTGTATGTGTTATTGTTTATTTACATGTTATTGTTTATTCACAATCAACACAAGGGATTGATAAAAAATTTAGAAACAAAGACATATTTTTTAGACCTTTTATGTGAGCCAGGAACTACGCTAGGCATTTTCACACATATAGTTTAATACTCACAGAAACCATTAGAAGTAGGTACTATCATCCTAACTTTACAAAAGTAGAAATGAGACTCGGAGAGGTTATGTAATTTGCTTAAGTCATAGTAAGCAGTATAATCCTCGTTTGAACCTCCGTCTGACCCTGAAAGCCATGTGAAAATATCCAATGGTCTATTAAAAAATACGTTTAGAGAGAAGTCTGAACCAGAGATACAGATTTGAAAAACATCGGGCCAGAGGGAACAAATGAAACTGTTGGTGTTAACGGGGCAATCTAGAGAAAATATATAGTGAGAAGTGGGGTGAATGTAGTAACTGTTGTTTAAAAAGAGCGGCCAGAAGAAAATAAGCCTGGTTAAGGAATGACCCAAAAAAAGTGGGGGAAGAACCAAAGCTGAAGCTGAGGGAAGAGTGTCAAGGAAAGAGTGGCCAGTTATGTAAAAAGGTCAAGTCGGGAAGCCAAAGTTCACATCCTCCAAGAAGCCAGAGACAGAAACAGATGGCTTCCTCTGCTGTGGCGGCCAAATCACTTCACGTGCATTCCTATTACAGCAGCCAATCCCATTATGGCACCACGCCGCCGGCTATCACTCCTGGCTGAGGTGAAGTTACATGGGAAGGGCTTAGTCTACCTGTTCTAACAACCTCCTGGGTCTAGAACAGAGCCCAGCTATAGCAAATGTGCAAATGCTCACTCAGTGAATGGGCCCAGGGCTGCTTACACCCACGAGGTAACTGGACAAAAGCAGAGTCCTTGCCTTAGATTCAGAAGCTAAGACTCTGGCCGACAGTCCAAACTCCTGGACACGAGGCTCTGCTCTAATTAACTTCTTAGCCTTCCCGAATGTCACTCACCCTGACGGAACCTCGTTCTGCTTAGCTGGATTCCTGATTCTGGCCCTCAGTGCCAGGCTCGCCTTGTTTTACCTGTAGTTTGAATGCTATGTAAGATTGCTCAGTATTCCAAGGTTAATATCGGATGCTGAATGGTGGGGTGAGGAGAAGATTCTTTTAACAGGAAACGAGTCATTGTGAAAATGACAGTAAGTATTACTGGTAACTGTGACGATAAGTACATTCATGGGCCTTAATGAGTTTACCAGAATGATACTGCCCTTTCTTCTCACAGATACGTGTACGCTTACATGTAGTATATATTTGCTAATAAAACCCAAGGTAATTCAGTCCTATCACGCATATTTCCATTTTAAATTATTTATTTTTAGTTGTACGGTAGCTATTGTGCTCCCAGCAGGCCAAGGTTTCTTCCTTAGAAGACCTGGATTGATCCCCGCCCTCCACACATACACACACCTTTCCTTTCTCTGTTCTACGAAACAATAAGGTAAAAGTTCCTTTAAACTTTATTGTATTAAGAGGTCAGATAATCAATATTTTTCTAAAAATGTGACTATTCTAAGTGCTAGAGGAATCCTAATGATTAAGCAAAGACTTCCATCAATGAAGCACAGCATTTAAAACTGTGAAATCGTGTCCCCCATGGGGATTAGAGGTTTGCCTCATTTCATGCAGAAGATTTATTCCTGAAGTCAAGTGCATGTCAAAGCGTACTCTGAACGCGATGGGGAATTATAGCATTCATTGATAAATCTTTTTAAGCAGTATCTTTTCACACTTGATCTTAGCCAAAAGGCCGAGACGATGATAGTATCTTTTTATAGTGTGACTAAGTATCCTTAACTTTATCAGTTTGATAAGGCAAAATGGGGCAGTACTGTATTTCTCAACCTTTAAATATTCATGTTATCTTCAGATAAACAAATATTTCATGCTCTTTAAATATTTTACATGACAAATTTCACACATACACAAAAATATTAAGTCCCACATACCCATCTCCCAGACTCAACAGCTGTAATGATCTTGTTGTTTGCTACATTTATTTTTTTCTTACTGAAATAATTTAAAGCAAATCCCGGACATGTCATTCCACCCACATCTCTGTATGAAATACTAAAAACCATGAGAATTCACTTATATAACCACAGCACTGAATTTTCCTAATTGTGTTCTAAAAATGTCTTTTTACAGTTGACTTGTAGGTCTGAGGATCCCAAAAAGGTTTATGTGTTACATTTGATTGGTAGATCTCCTAGGTGATTTTCCACCTGGAGCGGACCCTCGCACTTCCTCCTCAATGCCACTGACTTGTTAGAAACAATTGTTCAGCAGAATTTCATTTGCTATTTACTTTCTTTTGATGTCATTTACATCATTATCACATGCATTTTTTATAGGTTTTATTAGATGTGGGTTCAACTTTTTTTGGTAAGAATACTTCATGAGTAGTATACTCTGTGCTTCCAGCTGAGAGGGGTGGTCTTGAAGAGCAGATGGTATTTGAGAGGGATGTATGTGTGAGAAGATAAGGGTGAATGTTACAGGCAAAGAAAACACATGAGCAAAGGCACACGCAGAAGTAGGTAAGGGAATGTATTCAAGGTAAGAAACTACACTAGCTAGAGAGAGGTTTTCCATACTGTTCACAGCACCACATACGCAGACGCCATTCCATTTGGCCCTGCTGAATCAGCGTTTCTAGGGAGAGAGGCTGGGCTACCTCTATTTCATCTGTTCTTGCTATGTCCAGCTTATTCCCGCTTCAGGGATTTGGGGCATAGCTTACAGCAGCTTCTCTCCACTGAAGACTCCAACCAATCTGCTTTATTTATTTCTTAGCTCTTATCTGATATCGTCTATCTTATTTGTTTATTTACTTGTTTTGGTATGTTTTCCTCGCCAGAATTTATGCTTCCAAAGAGTGTGAATCTTGTCTGTCTTGTTCACTGTGGTAATTCCAATGCTTAGAATAGGTCTGGGTACACATTAAATATGAAATATTCACAGGGTGAATGGATACATTTGGCAGATTTAGGAAATTCTTTCTGGAACATTTTTATATAATGTAGATAGAAAGGACTAAAATTACCCTTTAAGCTGTCTTCACTAAGACTAGAATATTAAGTACCTTCTTTGAGAATCTCTCTTGGCCATTCTGGATATTTTGCTTTATGATAGCTTGTTACCTTATTGTTTAAAAGGAAAAATTTGGGACAGCATTTCATAGAAGAGAACTGCAGCTCCTAACATCTATCTAATCAGTTCAATAATAATTTCCAAATGTACTTAATGGACTATTAAATCAGTAATTAGAAATCAAATTTTGCTACGCTGCAAAAGATGTCAAAACTAGGTATGCTCGGACTGAGACGTTTTAAAATTAAAATTTTATTTAATTAGCGTTCCTCAGAGAAAGATATTTTAAAATTAAAATTTTATTTAATTAGTGTTCCTATGATCTATATTAAAATTTATCTGTACCCATGTTGACTTATAAAAACTTAGGCAGGGTAGGGTAAATTTACAGAAAGAACTTGTGGTGGCTAACAAAATTCAATGACATAAAGAGGTTAACAACAACCAAAAAAATAAAGCCCAGCAGAAAAAATGATTTAAGGTTTAAAGAATAGGAAAAAAATATGAATAAAGCGAAAAAACTTTGATACAAGTTGTTTTGTGGGGTGTTTGAAAACGTTCCTTCCTTTCACTCACACTTTTGTGAGTTAAAGTTAATGCATTTCTATCGCATTCCTGTTGCCACTATTGCCAAATGCTTTCGTATGGATGAGGCAGATACCTGGTTATTAAAGGAGCAGGATAAATGGGCCACGACAGCTTTCCCCATCCCCAACCCACCAGGGAACGCTTGAGAATTCCACCTGACATGAGGACAGCACTGTGCTCTTAAACAATCTGCAGTTTGATCCGATTGTTCCCCAGTGGGGGAGGTAGGCCACAGCTCACTCAAGAGTCATTGATTGGATTAACAGCCTAATTCCCAACAGATGAATAGAATACTGATGTCTTGTCAGCCCAGATCACAAAAGGAAAACACAATCTGCTTCTACAGCTCAGAGATTTAACCCTCTATCTACCCTGAAGCTACAATTTCAGATTTTTGTGTTGTAATTTCTTCAGAACTATTTGCCTACAAATATCATCAAATGGTGGTCCACACACTTTCATTCTCTTTTAGGGTAATTTTTTTTTTTTACATGTTTAAAAACAGGGAAAAATTTTTACTTCAGTTTTTACTATCCACATTAGTCCTGCTATGTAAATTTCCTGGGTTTCCCAAAGAAATATTTAATAAACTGCTTTCTTGAAGGACCCAGTAAAAAAAGGGCATAGCCTATGAAAAGAAAAGTGACAAAATCTATACATTCCAAGATAAAACTATTTTTGAGCTATTTTTCTGGCATACACGACTGATTTTCTTAAGGGGAATGAATGATTGTATTAAGGGGAATAGAGTCTCAATAAATGTTAGCTTTAGTTAATTACCCTACTCGCCTCTTCTTCCCAGCCCTACTGTAATTTAATAACTTTTGTGTATGGTTGTACAACTAAGAATCAAATAAAAAGGTCTTATTTTTGATACTGGTTTAAAAATAAGAACAAAAGACTTCATCAAGTCACCTATGCATTAGAATTCAGTAATAAAGTTATATGCATCATCTTTAATAAGAAGTAAAACAAAGATGCAGCATTCTAGGCAATTTCGTGATGCTTTATTTTTTGTACCTTTCTGCTTATAACCTGTCAATGTAACAAGAAAGACTGATTTTAGTTGGTTGGTAGTAAAAACAATTATGGTAGTGGCTAATCTGTTTACTGCACTAAACAATTTACATGTGTTCTCTTATTTAATCCACCCAATAACTTTATGAAGTAGGCATTAAATTATCTCATTTCACAAGTGAAGAAACTGGAGCATAGTTAGATTAAATAACTTTGTCTGAGGCCACATGATTTGTTAGTGGCAGAGCCAGAACTTTAAGTCTCTGGCTCCAAAGCTTATGCTCTTAAATACTACCGGGATTTTGTGGGGTTCTTTGTACATCTTCATGTTTATATGGAGAGTTTTCAGTATTCTGAGGTGTTAAAATTGAGATTCAGCCCTCTTGTTATTATTCTTTTGGGAAAACATCTCTACGCATACAAATATCCTCTAATGGCTTTCCTTTTTCTTCAGGACGTTTTTCAGGGATTTCATGATAGCTCCCGAAAATTAGCTATGTCAGAAAAAAAAATCCTTTTTGCTCATGGCTTTGAAGTCATATTCAACTTCAATCCCTTTTCTTCATCTCTTATGTTGTCTTTCAAGTGTGGTTAACTGAATTCTCCTTCTGTACTGTATCTCTAACTCTCTCTTCATAGTAATGGGCCCTATCCAGGTTCCTAACTTCCTAATCCATTAATTCCTACAAGAGCCTCCCTAATAATTAATCTGGTCTCCCATCCCTTTTGCAAGCACTGTCCTAAGCATGCCATTCTTTTATTTAAAACTTTGAAGCATATTATAATTGTCTTCAAGTCAGATAAGAATTTCTAACTCAGAATTTCCCTACTTTTGGATGTGGTACCACAGTGTAGCGGGTAGCACGTCTGCTTTACATGCAGAAGGTCCTGGGTTTGCGCCCCAGTGGAGCCACGGTCCGTGGCCTACGGCCACGCCACCCTGAATAAGCCCAATGTCTGATCTCGGAAACTAAGCAGGGTCAGGGTAGTACTTGGATGGGAGACCACTTAGGAAGACTAGCTGCTGTAGGCATACATAATAATAAATAAATAAATAAAAGAATTTCCCTAGTTTTGAATAGAATTTTGCATATTGTTATGGTTTTGAATATTAACATTATACATATAGGAAGTTTAGATCAGTTCAAATATGAGACCATATTATATAATATGATTTTTTATATTATTAGGTTATATATAATATATAATAATGAATATATTGTTGTTTATATTATACTATTACATTAGATTAGAATCTAATTCTTTATGGTAATATATGCTTCTGTAATAGCTATCACGTTAAAGGATATTTTTGAGAAATAACAATTACAGGGAAAAGAATATTCTTTGGAAAGAGACAAGGAAAAAGCTTAACTAATGCCAATTAAAAAAAATCCCAAAAATATGATGGCATAAAAGATCTTTAACAATATTACCTAACCTCCCACAGATATTCCTTAATTTAGGCATGCCTTCAAGAAAATAAAAATTTACAGTTGCATATCATTTTTACAGAACACTTTCATATATACTAAATTATTTGAAACTAACATCCTGAAGTAAGTAGGTAGTAGCTCCATTTTATAAATAAGGAAACTGAAATTCAGCGTGGTTAAATGACCTGACCAAAGTTATAAGCCAAACAACAGAATTAAGACTTAAATTTATGTCCTCTAACACAAATGAAGTAAAGAACTGGCAAGTTTTCCAATTTCATTGTATAATTCTCATTTCTAGACCACAAGCAAAAGTTATCGTTGAATTTGGATACTACATTAGCTACTCTCATTTTGGCTAATCAAGATTCCTCCTCCATCCCCAAATATACTGTCAATGTTCATTCAGCTAAGCCTGAAGAAATCCAACTAAGAGGAGAGATAGTCTCAGTAACTAAAAATAGTAATGTTACATTAAAATAAAATAATCTAAAACAAGTGTTTAGAAGGTACAAATAACATGAACAGACTGAATCAAGACAGGTCCTATTCGAGGTTCCCCAGTAACTGGAAGACCTTCAAGAGGATGACCTCCAAAGAGCTCCCTTCCTCAGTGTCTGAAAGGGCGAGAGAGTGCGCACAGAAAGAGAACTGCTTCCTTGCATGCTAAAGACTCAGAGGCGCCTCCATGGTGGCCGAGACACGATGCTATGAAGACATAAAGGGCAGTTCATAAGCTCTTGTGATATTTTTCTGGTTCCTTCATACGTGTGAACTCTTAAATTCAGAGGAAATTTTTATAACATAAATTGGGGGACGTAGCAATCTTTGTTCTGGGTGCCCTGGTCAAGTATAATGTTAACAGACAATGCTAGACACCATGGGAGGCATGTCTACTAACTCATCTTTAAAAAATGATACCCTGAAAGGCCTACTGTGTTTAATAATATTCAAAGGCTTTCACATTCTATATGTCTACAAGTTTAGATTCCTATCATACAATACAAAAACAGTAACTTAGCAGAGATTCTAAAATAAATCATCTTAACTTTAGTTATCCTTTCAAAAAACAGTAAACAATATTAAGCAAAAAACAAAAATGAAGCAAAACCCCAGACAATTTTAATAACAAGAAAAATCAAATCGATGGTGTATCCTTTGTGGTAACAGACATACTTGTCTGACTGTGGAAACCAGGTTAAAGACAAGGGCTTGGACAGTTGTGTCCTGAAACAAGCAGACTGCAGGTTTTATAAATACATACAGAAATAATTAAAATATAAGGGGTTTAGAAGGATTAATCTCCTTTAAATAATCTCTGCCACAAAGCCTGTAAAGACACTGCTGGCACCGGGCCCACGTGAGACCAGCTGTCGGATATCAGAGCAGCAGGGAGATTAACCACGACCACTTCTGCACTGACCTCCTCAGTGCAGGCTTCCCTGGGCCCTGTCTTCAGCACTCACTGCGCCACGGGAAAAGGTTAGCAGGATGCTACCTGGTGCAACGTGCAGCAGCATCATTTGACTTGATTACCTAACCTTAGCTAAGGAAAACAAAGCCCAAAATGAGAAAGTGGGTGCTGGAAGGGAATCACAAAATGTAGGGCTCAGGGGACAACAGGGAGATGCGGGAGGGCTCCCCAAAGTACTGATTGCCTGGTTTCCATTCATTTGACTCATGGCAATTTCAGAGTCACCTTTAATTACTTTCAAACTGAGTTTTAAGTAGTGCAGATAGCATCCTTACTCCCAAAGGAAGCATAAAGCGACTGATAACTCTTTAAAAACAACATTTATTTTGCTTCAAAGCTAGTTAGAAATTCAACAAATATTTTTAAAAGGTGACAGTGCCGATGAATAAAACAAGGATATTTATAATAAACAGTATTCTTTCAGTCAGATTTTTGGGGCCACCTCAGTATCTCTATTATACGGTATTTCTATGACTTTAAAGGGAAGCCATTGAAAAAAACAAAAGCCTCGAGGATGACATGAAATCAATGTATACAGAAGACCTTTTAAAAAAAAGTGTTATGCAAATATAAAATAAATATATTATGAAAAAGATTTGTTCAGATGGAAGATTTGTATTTGGACTGACAGAAGAAAACAGAAGTTGAAACAGAAGAACATGAATCACTACAAAGCATTCAAACGCTGTAAGAACATGTACGTACGTATATACTTGTCGTATGTATTCTTCTACCAGAAGAAAATGAGCAGGTGTGGACCACCTTCTTTAAACAGTCTATTTGGGTTTCCTAAGCCTCTTTCATTCTAATTTTGCTTCTGTGATTTTTGGATGTCAACAAACCTCTTTCTGTGATAATTTCTTCTGGTCAAAAGGTGATTTTTTTTGTCCCCTGTACTACACAGGTTCATTTTAAGGACAAGTGATTAAATAGTATGTGTCTAACTCTCTAGACTCTAGAGTAAAAGTGGGCTCTTACATCAATTCTAAGTATTTCAAAGGAATAATTCTGATATGACTAGAGTGAAATATTCTGGATAACACAATTGATCGAATTTCAAAGAATCAGAATAGTAAATAATTTAATTGACTTTTTTTAATGAGTAAGGAGGTGCTTTGGGTTTTTACATAGTAAAAGCACAAAAGATCTTGTTAAAAATAAATTTCTAAATATTAGGATATCATAAACAACAGCATCATTCTACTACTAAGCAACGGGTCATAGGAAACTTATGATCAGTTTCTATTTTTTAAATAACACACAGGCACCCATACTTTTCTCTAAAATAAAAGCTGTCTTCAATATTTTTCTCCTCTTCAGAGTGAGCTGTACAGACTGCCAATGAGGAGGCCAAAAGTCAAATACATGCCTGTCCATTTGACTGTATTGATATACATGAGCACATTTTTCACACATGGGAGTGCTCTCAGATGTTAATTACTTTCAGACTAAAGGATTGGATTCAAATTTTGAATCACTGATCGAGAGGTGAGTATCTCTTTTTACCAACCCCCTGGCCAGCAGTTCTCCAAATGGAGGCCCCAGGCCAACAGTACCTGTTTCACCTGAAATATTGTTAAAAATGCAAATTATTAGGCTCCACCCCAGACCTACTGAACAGAGACTCTGGGAGTGGGACCAGTGATCCGTTTTAACAAGCCCTAGGTGACTCTATGGCTAGCCCTATGCCAGTATATTCTCTGTAAATGAGCACCATCTTTTGGACAAATAGAAATAAATATCAACTGCAGTGAAATAATTAAATGCAATGAAAAGTTTTCCTAAAATATTATTTTAAGTGATTTATCTTGTCCTTAATGTTTAAATTTAAACATACTTGACTGGATTTGTTTTCATCTTCTAGTGAAAGGCTGCCTATCAGAGAGACAGTTACAGTCTGGTGCACTGTTTTTATAGTTCTATAACATAAACTGACATTTATTGGAGCTTCACATAAGATTTTTCCATCAACGGATGTGTTGGAAGAGCAATAACCAAGTATGCTGTGTTGGGCAAATACCTACACATCAGGACACTTTTCAAAGCCATCAGGCAAAGGGGGTCAGTCGAATTTTTTTTTACTGCACAGGCTAATGCTTTAAGAGTGTCTTGATGGAATCAAGGAAATTGGATTGTCCCCCCATTTGCTGGGCTAAAACAAGCCTTTTTTATTTATCCCATTAGAGGAACACAAGAGAAACCTTTTAAATGTCACTAAAAATTTCCCTGCACTGCAAAACCCAGTCAAAAGGGGTTTAATTTTCTCTGAGAACTCTTAAGTAATGCAGTATGTCAAGGTTTAATAAATTGTAGGTGGGGACAGTTTTTGTTACAGGCAACTTTTTTTTTTTTTAACAGGTGCTTAGACGTGCTTAGGCCTCTCTCTATCGAGAGAGGTCAGGGCACTGCCTTAAACAGCTGTGCAACGTCAGTGCAAACAACAAACAAATGAACCATAACGGAATCTAAAATATCTGAAACAAATTTTAAGGGTACTTTTAGAAAGAAAATATTCTAACATGTATTGAAAGTGATGGTTAATCTTTTTATTAGTGATATTTTTGTATTGAGCTCCTTGAAATTTTCTTAAAGAATCTGTCCTTGAACAAAGCCTACCCCAAAGGAGAACTCAGGGATTAGGCATTCGGCAGTCTTCCAACAGAAAGATGTACTGCACAGCAAAGATGTACACTGTGTGTTTCCAGTGAAATGGGGTAAAACCCCACATTTTACAACTTTCAAAACACTATACAAATATCAACTAATAAAAACAAGTTGATTTATTATATATGGATTGCACATATCTTTTAAAAACATATAATAAAGTGATCTGTATTTACCTTCTACGAGCATGTATTTATTTTGGTGTATTTCTTGAGTAGATATAATCATTAAATATTCTGAGTTATTTTGTTGTTGTTGTTGAACTTTTCCCTTTTTAATAAAATACTAAAAAAGTACTTCCAAACACAAAACAAAATGGTATGGGAAGAATACTAGAATGGAGGATTTTAAAAAATGACTATATATAAATGAGAGTGGTTCCTTTCCTGAATTATCACCTTAATAGAAATATTTTTAACCATACTCAAATGAGAATTGTATATACCTTACTCTATCCCCTAGCTCCCAATACTGAGAGAGAGAGAGAGAG
>NW_011888846.1:2008872-2013892 GCF_000151845.1 Pteropus vampyrus | reverse complement strand
ATGTATTGAAAGTGATGGTTAATCTTTTTATTAGTGATATTTTTGTATTGAGCTCCTTGAAATTTTCTTAAAGAATCTGTCCTTGAACAAAGCCTACCCCAAAGGAGAACTCAGGGATTAGGCATTCGGCAGTCTTCCAACAGAAAGATGTACTGCACAGCAAAGATGTACACTGTGTGTTTCCAGTGAAATGGGGTAAAACCCCACATTTTACAACTTTCAAAACACTATACAAATATCAACTAATAAAAACAAGTTGATTTATTATATATGGATTGCACATATCTTTTAAAAACATATAATAAAGTGATCTGTATTTACCTTCTACGAGCATGTATTTATTTTGGTGTATTTCTTGAGTAGATATAATCATCAAATATTCTGAGTTATTTTGTTGTTGTTGTTGAACTTTTCCCTTTTTAATAAAATACTAAAAAAGTACTTCCAAACACAAAACAAAATGGTATGGGAAGAATACTAGAATGGAGGATTTTAAAAAATGACTATATATAAATGAGAGTGGTTCCTTTCCTGAATTATCACCTTAATAGAAATATTTTTAACCATACTCAAATGAGAATTGTATATACCTTACTCTATCCCCTAGCTCCCAATACTGAGAGAGAGAGAGAGAGATAGAGAGGAAACTATGCTGAAGACAGTAAATCCTAGTATACTGATAAAATGAAATAATTAATAATTAAATTATGTCAACTATTCTTTTACTACCTACTTTTTAAAAATACTTTCAGCTCATACCAGGGCCAGATGGCACAGGGCTCAACAATGACGCAGTTCTATAGGGACCCTGCAGGCTGCTAGTGCCACTTTACTAACTGCTTGTGTTATGCATCTACCCTGTGACCACAGCTGTTCCAAAGCGAGGCTTAGCAAAGGGCCGGCTGACAAAAGCAGGATATAAAGGAGGATGGGAAAAAGAAAGATTACGCTCTGTCACGTGCAATCAGTTATCCCTATACTTTCAATAAGTATGTTTTAATTATTAATTAAAATTAGTATTTAAAAGCTAGTTTCCTCTTTTAATGGAAACTCCAGCTTTATTACTTAAGTTCCTAACAACTTAATGTATTTCATTATTAGTTATTCTCTCCTCTCTATATGGGGAGAGGTAGTTTTTCTCTTTTAGCTGTTAGCAGTAACAACTCAGAGGCTCTCATGAAATTCTAAGTTGCTAGACTTTGAAAGTTGAGTCACTGCAAGTCTTCGTAATCTGTCAACCTTGGCAAAAGAACTATTAATTGTAAAAAGACAAACTAATAAGCAACTAAAGGGGAAAGAACTAAACAGGGGGGTAAAGGAGTATGTTAAAAGATTCTATAATGAATATTTAATCAATAAAAGACCCTGCCATTGGCTTAACTTCACTGTTTTCACAGGAGAACCTATGCTGATCCCAAATCCTGAGATTCAGGAGAATAGAAAAGTTGAGAAAATGTAACATTCTTTTTGATGAAATGCAGGAATTCTTATTCTGGATTCTTAGATTCCTGGACATCTTCAGAAGGGCTTTGGCAAATGTATGAACCTGTTAAAATTGTTTGTGAACATTTTACATGTATGTCCCCTCTCTCTCTGGTGTTCCCAGCTTTCCTCATATCTTTCCTAAGAGGGTTAAAACCACTGCTGTGGGGCAGCAGCATAGATTAAAGGTTGACCATGAACTGAATTGCTGAACCTGGGTGATGAGTACATAGAAGTTCATTATACGATTCTAATTTTGCACATGGTTGACGTTTTTGTAAATAAAAGGTTCTTTCTAAAAAATTGCTGTGAAAGGAATTTATTATATACAAATCAATTCTTGATAGAGGACTGTGGAATCATACCTGTCAATCTAAGTGAATTGCTAATGTGACAACTCTATATTTCCTTATGTCATACAGTGAGTCAAAATGAAGGTAAGGGATTTGGAGTTTTATAAAACAAGTGTAGAAACCATCCATAAGTATGAAAACCTTTCACACCAAAACTTTCAATGATACACATGACTTTACTTTCGAATTCCTTATTCTGTTTCACAAAATGTCAAAATTTGACACAAAATCAGGAAAAAGGAAGAGAGAAAAGGTAACTGGCAAAACAAAGACTACAAAGACAAGGCAGGTGCTGGTTTGGTGCTTGAAAGCCGGGGCGGGTGGCGCAGAGTGAAAGGAATAAAGAGGTAGGTCTAATCAAATCACTTTAAAAAGCTCAGCCTCTCAGAGTTAACCTTGCCAATCAGGGTAAGAAGGAGCAGGAGCAGGAGCAGGAGCAGAAGCATGTTTGTGCACATTAAACTTTGCATGTGTCCTTGAACCTGTGGTGCACTGCCTCCTCTCAAGCAGCCTGGGAAGGCTTTATAATGCTCACCCTTAGAGAGAACCTTGAATTCCATTAGAAAGCTCCACGGGAAGGAGAAACCCTCAAGTGGCAGCCTGAACCGCACAGACAGCTCATACCCTTTACTAATATTGGAAGTGAGCTCATGGGATTAAGTCTGCAAGTCCTAGGAAATTAAAAAGTATGAACACACCGACAAATGCCATTATACCAAAAAGAATACAAGGTATTTTAAATTCTTCCTTTTCCTTTTTTTTTTCCTTTTTTTAAGAGATGACAAATATTTAAAACAGTGATGCAATAAAGATTGGTTACTAAGTCTACAATGAAACTCTAACTGGTCTGGCTAAAATCTGACTAATGTTATAATAATATTTACATCTCCACAGTGCTCTGCTATAAAAGCTTTTACCTGTTTGATGGCCTAGCACATTTTACACACAAATTACACTTTTAAATAAAAGTATGAAGGTAGATGCTTTGTTTTTCATGTCACATCTATTAAGTTATTATAGTTCTACTCTGTTCTGTACTAATGAGAAGATGCCTTATATAACTGTACAGTTTTAGTGTTACATGCAGGCAGACGTAAACTCAACATATAAGAGAAATTTCTAATAATTAGAGCTTTCTAAAATGGAATAAGCTTTCTGAAGTAAACAGAAATGTTCAAAAGAGGCTAGCTGGCTTAACCACCTTTTGGAAGTTTAGCAGAGAAAATTCCTGCGTTAGGTGGGAAGCTGAACCAGATGATCTCTGAATTCTTTTCCAGCTTTCAGATTTTATAATTATGCTTTATTCAAGGTCACAGCGTTTTTGGCAGAATAGAAATTGGAACCTAGGCAACTTGACTCCAAACCTAGTCTTTCTAAAGGCAAGGTTATAAAGCTCTCAAATGACTTCAGGCAGTAAATATAAAAAAGTGAGGTTAATTAGGTCAGGGCAGCAATAGGGGGACCACGGGGAACTGGAGAGCTCCAGGCCTGTCAACAGAGGGCAGCAGCTACTCAGCTCTAGCTACTTGTTGCCACATGGGAATGTGCCCAGTACTGCCATATTTTCAGATTTTTCAAGAGAATCCTGAAATCTGTACTGTTATGTGAATTTAACTGGTGGTAAATTACAAATAAACTGTGGGTAACACTATGGATGCTAAACCAAAATAGCTCTTTGGGCTGCATATGACCCATGTTGGTTTGTTACCAGACCTTCCTCAAAAACTCCACTTCCAAAATACTGATTTTTAAAAATCTTCCTCTAGAGTCTTCAAATTTTCAACATCTTTTTTGAAATACAAAAATCTAAACTTTATGCTTTATATTAATTATTGTCTGCTATGTATTAATAGCATTTTGCTGATTTCACAGATCATATTCCCATTACTATAGTGGCAGCATGAAGTTGGCTTTTGTAATACTGACACGACACTGCAGTCTCATCGTTTACCTATGGTCCACAATAACCATTAAATTTTCTACACATGATATTTGTACATAATCAATTTCTATATCTGTGTCTATAAATATTGACCATAAATATTCGATAGCACTGGTTTTACAGAAAAACCACCTTTTCTTTGAAGAGTCATTCTTTCTCTGAATCATCTTATTCCTACCTTTTAGTTCTTATCAACCACTCCATGACTGTAACAGTTGGGTCATCAAAAAAGCACACTTGACCAACTCTAGACCTTAGTCTGCTGACTCATTTGTTATTTCGTGCAATTCCTTCATTTTTAATTCATCCTCATGTGACATTTAGAAGAACATTTTAGACAGTAACACGAAGCACAGCGAAATATATTGTATAACATGCATACATTTCAATAATAAGTCTCAGAAGTCATCAGTGAGCCACTATTTCAACATTCAGAGAAGTTAGTTCTTTTAAGGCAAATGACTGATCCATTTCTTGAGCTGAATGAGGAAGAACTGCATGACTTTTTAAAAAGTTACAGAATTACAGAGTTAATCCAATTCTGAGGGCGCAATCAACTTTAAAGTACAAAAAACGTTATAGTTTGGTAGTAGGTAGCTAAGATGATCAGAAACATTTATGGTGAAGAAGGTGGATTGCTTAGGGATAAAAAACAGTTCTTTTGTTTCAAGCTTACAACAATGTAAGATGTCAACAATTTCTGGTTTATAGCAATAGCAAGAGAGAATATAGCCAGGGGGCCATTAAGAACGAGCAATTCACTACAATTCAGGACAGAACACTTTGACAGTGTCCTATAATTCAGTTAGATGTAAAAATAAGATGACATTGGGTGTTCTGTGAACTCAAAGTAATTTGAACTTGATTCACATTGTACTGTGAGCCGGTTGTTCATTCTCAGATACCAACTTCACAAAAGAAGTGAGTACTCAATATAAAAATGACAGAAAAAAATAATTTATTAAAGAAAATTATGAGCTGTGAGAATAAGAACATGGATTAAAAGTCACACGGAAGGGGAAAACCTGGTAAACAAAATAATGTCTACATATAAGAATGTCATTATAAATAAGAAAATATTAAGGACATGAAGAACTTATTACTGTCATCCTCATAAAATGCATCAGATGGTTGTGAATTCTAAGATGGCAGCACAATGCAGGAAAAAAAGCATGGAATCTGCAATCAAAACGCTTGAGGTGTGAACTCTGGTTATCCTACCTACTAGCTTTGTGTCCTCAAG
>NW_011888846.1:1989412-2006237 GCF_000151845.1 Pteropus vampyrus | reverse complement strand
CTTCAGAAGTGTCAGAGGAAATGGAATACATACTATGAAGCTCTCTTGCATATATACTATACAAGACCAACAACTGCAAATCTCTAGAGTTCCTTTCCCACAGTCAGATGGTAGTTGAGTAATAATATTATTAAATGATGAACAGAATGTCAAAGTTTTGTACTAATTAATTATTATTATGGATAAACAATAATATAATGCATAAAAATAACAGTCGAGCTTTTAACAACTAAGTAGAAATTAAAAGTATGAACAGGATGGGACAGAGGGAAACCGTTCCTAGTAACACGTGGGCCTAATGGTTTATATTACACAGTTCTTTTTTGTTGTTACTTTATTAATGGAAATATTTATATACATAGAAAGGGAGCTCTGTTTCTTATATTTAACAATTGATAACATTTTGCCATATTTTCTTTCTTTTTCTCTTTCTTTTTCTTTTTTGTTGAAGTAGGTTAAAGAAATTATAGACATTAAGACATTTTGTCCCTTAATATATCAGTGTGCACCTAAAACAAGGAAAATTTCCACAATCCCATTATCACACTTAAAAGACTTAACACAAACTCTTTAATGTTAGTGTAATGTGGTCCTCTTAATGTTACAACTACATACAAATCAAGACAACATGCTCTTGTGTTATGTTCCTCCCCCAAAGCAATTCTATACACTCTTTTTGAATTATTAATGAGAAAGTTAGCTCTCAGGATTAATCAACTTTGCGAATCTTTTGGATCTGATGATAGAAACTCTTCTGACATTAAAAAAAGTATCATTAGAGAATGTTCATTTGATAATAACAAATAGAAGCAACTGGAGTTCCACACACAGTGCCTCCAAAAGACTTTCAAGAGTTTTCGAGAGTATCACTTCTTCCTAAGTGTCACGGGTAAGGATCGAACATCAGCAAGAACCATGGCATGCTCAAGACTGCCCTCAACAGAACCAAGACCTCTGGCCATTGTCAGATAATCTGTCACTATAAGCTACTTGTATCCAAGCCAGATATTTATTGCTATTGATCTGCCTGGTCCTAGCAAAAGACTTTTGTTCTCCCAGACCGGGACTTTGACCTCAATTAAGTTATGAATTTCAATCCGATAGACTGCTCCACTTACCCTACTGCTCTCCCTGACTGGATTAATTAGAATGAGCTAGGCCGGGAGTCACCCTAAGCTCCTCATGGATCATGTTATTTTAATAATAAATAAAGGAATAGCAGCTATGTACAAGGAGTATTTTGAAAGATTGCTCATCTAGGAACATCATTCAGAACCTGCCAATATCAATTTCTCTGACTTTGATTACCTCATTTACTTTTTCTTTTCCTTCATTGGAATTTCCCTTTATTTCAGCTCTCTAAACATGTTCTTTGCATAGAAAAATCAAAGGACTACTTGCCATTTTGGCATTTTGCTGCTATTTTAGGGGTTCATTAGAGAGTAACTCATCCAGACAATCATTAGCAAAAAATGTAACTTAAAACATTTAATAATCTCAAAGCCTCAGAAAACATACCATCATCCAGGAAAAATATTAGTCTTTAGCTAAATGTACTTTTCCTATAGTTGGTCAATTCATTAAAACCAGATGAATCAGAATGTCACTGAGAAGGTAATATCTGAGTGTGCAAAGCACAAAAATGTGCAAATATATTTACTTTTTAACCCAGGGACAGATTACATATTGGCCAAAGAGAATTGTGAATCTTATTGATATCGACAATAATGAGTTAGATCAAGATTTGCTAAATGGACTATTCTAACTTTATGACTTAACCCTTAAAGATAAAAAAAATTTTTAAATGTAAAGAATATCATAGTATTTGGTATTTGATACCGAAACTGTAAGGTTTTTAGAAAGTATAAAAAAATTCTAAAAACCATTTACATTATCAACTGATGTTTTTGACAAATTAAAAATCCTTCTACTTCTTTGATTATTAAAATGTTGAGTTTTGATTGGCTCTAGGGAATATAAAGAAAAAAATTTAACTAGCATGCCTAAATGTAGTAGTAATTTCAACGTTAAAAGCAATACAAAATCAAACTCTGTCCTCAAAATGCCAAGTATTCCATGCATATTCAGAAGGCACGTCCTCGGGGTAAAAAGATATGCCATAATATTATAACTTGGTGATTTATCGAGCCTTTACAATTGGAAGTGTTCTTATCAAATAATCTTATAGGAAAGAAATAGGTATATATGGAAATGTTCCTATAATGCAAAATAAAACAATGATAATTTTTAAAAGTAGAGCTATTGGATTTAATCTCCATTCCCCCACTTCCCTTCATCACCTCATACACACTCACTTGGGTTCTTTAGATTATGCAAAACTTCATTCATTTCAGAGAAAAGTTTTATATTTTCCCATGGAAAGGTTCTAAGCTCAAGTACTAGTAAACATTTCTTCCTCAGCACCCAAAACATATTACTAATCGAGGAAGATAGTAAAACTGGTATGAGGACTGGACTCTTTACAACGTGAGACAATCAAGGATTAAAGAAATAATTTGAAGGCTATTTTCATAATGATCGACTCAGCAGGAAAAAATGATCAAATGACAAAATGTATTGTGTTTTGGCAAAGAGCCTCTGTTTTTACACCTGACTTTCATTAATTGCGTATTCTTAAGTGGAATTAAAGCAATTCTCTAGCAAATCATACAGGTGATTTAACACATTAACCCAAACTTTCCAAATGACCCCTTAATTAGGGTCAAGAGGACAATTTGTGAAGGAAAACAGGAAAATTTAACATAAGCCTTAGCTTACAGTCCAAATAGTTGAAATGTAGACAATGACTTATCATGTAAATGGTATGGGAACTACAGAAAAGAAATTAGAGATCTAAAAATCTCAAATATTATTTGAAAAACATATAAATAGTAAACAATTTATAGCAACAAAGAATATTTAATATTTAAGAATTTAACAAGCAATGTACAAATCTATATGTAGAAAAATTTTAAATACTCCTGAAAGACACAAAAGTAGATCTGATCAAATGGAAAGACACCTCCTTTACTTGGACAGAATGACACAGTATTATGAATATGATAGTTCTACCTAATTTATAAATTTAATGCCTTTCCAATAAAAATACCAACAAGTTATTTTATGAAGTTATACAAATTGATATTAAAGTTCATATAAAGCAAACAAACACTCAAAATAGCCAGTAAAAAAACATTTAAAAAGAAACTATGAGGTTGAGAAATAGCCGTTCTAGACATTAATACTTAACTTTAAAGCCACTTTATTAAATAATGTATTATTACACAGATTGACAAAGAGACCAGCTGAATAGACTATGAAGTCCAGAACTGGATCCAAACACATGTGGAAATTACATATATGACAAAGGTGGCATCTCAAATCACTGGGAATGGATTTCCAAATAAATGACTCTGGGACAACTGAGAAACCATTTGGAAAAAGACAAAATAGGTCCATATCTAACACCATACATTTAGGGACCTAAATATAAAATATAAAACCATACAAGTACTAGAAGAAAAACGTGGGTAAATTCCTCTTTAACCTTAGTGTATGAAAAAGCTTTTAACCATGACTTAAAATCCAGAGGCAATAAAAACAAAGTAATAAATTTGACTACATAAAAATAAAAATTTAAATGACAAAAGATACCATAAACACAGTCAAAAGACAACTGAAAAACTGGGGGGAAATATCTGCAACATATACCACGAAGGGCAAACATCCCTTACAAAGAACTCTTAAAAACTGAGGTATGACAGGCCAAAACACAACAGAAAAATGTGAATAATTCACATCAAAAAAGAAATAAAAATGATCCTCGAACCTATAAAAAAGTGTAAAAACTCACAAATGCAAACTAAAACAAACCTGAGATACCACTTCTCTACCAGATTGGCAAAAATTTTTAACTATCACAGCATACTATATTGACTAGATTGTAAGGAAAAAGGCATCTCATATGTTGCTGGTGGGAATGCAATTTGGTACAATCCTTCTGCAGGAAATTTGTTGATACCTAAAAAAGCTACATATGCACATACCTTTTGACTCAGTAATTCTACTTTTAGGAATCTGTCCTGAACGTTCATATCTAATAATATGAAAATACATATGCACACGGTTATTAGTTACAACAGTGTTTGTAACTGCAAAATACTAGAAATGACCTAAATGCCCATAGATAGGAGAGTGGTTGAATAAACTATGGCACAGCCACACAAGGGAGTAGTATGCAGCTGTGAAAAAGGGTGGAAAGTCTCTGTGAAATGATATGAAGTAATATCTAAGACACACTGTTAGCTGAAAGAAATGAAGTGCAAAAAAGTGTCTATAGTATACTATCTTTCATATAAATTAGAAGAAGATATATGAAAATGTACATTTACCTGCTCATTCATGCAAAAGAGATGTGGAAGGATAAGCCAGAAACAGGACAGACTGGTTATCTATACAGAGTAGGTGAGAAAGTAAGTAAAGAAGGGGAGGGGGAAATAGCTTTGACTCTTAGAGCCATAGTAATGTTTTACATCACCCCAAAATAAATAAAAGTTAAAGCCAATCAGTATGTGAGGCAAATCTAAAATGGTATACAAACACTGATGAATTAACCTGACTTGAATAATATAATCATACTAATGGGGATAAGGAAGAAAAGAAGTAACCTAAATAATTTCGGAAAACAGTACCTTGACCGGATATTGAAATGCTAATGATAAGATGAACTATACATAAATGTTTTAATCTAGTCAGTAAGTGTGTTTCACAGAGGTTAGCAATTCTGAAACTACTCTGTGTACACTAGAGTTGAGTGAGAGCTGAGTTTTTCATCACCGGAGGAAAAAAGTTACAAAGAAAGAAAGGCTAAACTAAACCCTTTGGCGTTGGATTTCAATAGAAGGTATCAGTATAAAGACATTCTATTCAATACATACACAGATAGACACAAAAATATAGTGTAAGTATATGTATGAGGTAGTATACAGACATAAATTCCCTAGCTCTATCTGCTGAGGGAACCAAGAAACAGTGACATTATAAAAAAGATATATTCCAATGACATTTATTCTATGATAGCATATTCTATTTTTTAAAACAGCTAACCTTTTCAGTCTAATTTAAATACTTATTTTAATACTGCATGCCCAAGAACGGTGTCCACATATACAATGAAGAAAAGGCAGTAAAGGGAGGAGCCTTTTCCAGTTCCTAGGGAGGATATATTAAAGGCAGACAAAAAAGAGAGATCAATACACGCTTTCTAAATTTAGAAAAGGAGATACTTAGTGATATATATCTGAATACTGAAAAAAAGGGAAGAAAGATAAATCTAAAACCAAAACGACTTCCTCTTGGGAGAAAAGTTGCTGAAAAACAAGAAAAACTGAAGAACATCTTAAGTGACTACATGGCCTTGCTGAAAACATGAAATTTCATTGAAGTCTGGTTTTATCTAAGTAATTTGTGTGCATGTTATGTCCTAGCCCACAATGACATATCTATGTGTGTTTATGTATCAAATGATTTTCAGAGGAAAATGGATACTCTGGAAAGTGCACTCGATTTATCTTATGGTTTCTCATATATTCTAGTCTATACCATGTACTCCGCTATTGCCAGGGATATAAGGCTTCGATTAGATAAGCTATATATAAAATGAATGAATGAATGAATGAATGAATGAATAAAAATAAAAAAAACCTTTTGAAAAATTCTGAATGACAGGAACACATAGTCACTATATAATATTGAAAAAGAAGTACAAAAACTATATATATGGCTGGTATCTGGTTTAGGTAGACTGGAAGAAGATACAAGAGACTAACTTTCCCAACACTACAACGATAAAGTTGGGTAAACTGAAAAAATGTACTTATAAAGACATCTGAGAGTCATGGAAGCAAAAAAGATTGAGTGAACTAAACCAGAGAGCTCTTTGAAGGAGAGCAAGCTCTCTCCTACTTTCTTTGCTGAGGCATTTGCTGATTCTGTGCACAGGCTGAGGATTACGAATGGCTGAAATAGAATGATGTTACTGGGGGAAATAAGATCAGCAAAACTTTTGGAGGTTGTGTGGTATTGGCTCAACATTTCAAAAATTTCAGAAGTCCCAAACACAAAGTTCTGTTCTCCTACATGATTTATTTTCTGAATTCAGAGGCTGTGTGGGAAGCCAGAGTTTCTAAAAAAGCACCCAGGACTCTTTCATTATTTTGCAGTATTTGAAAGACAAAGTCCTGCTTGAGGAAGAGGGCCTGCCTCAAACAACAAATCTCGTCTGAATGTATTGGCCGAAATTAGGAGCAGCGTGAGGCAGGAAGCTGGAGAACAAAGCTCAAAGCAGAAAAGAATCAGACTGGACCTTTACCAGTTCCTCAGGGCAGGTGGCAGAGGCTTATAGGCTCACAAGCAAAAGTCCTAATGAGTCTCTCCCAGGTTATAGAGGAAAGCAGAGGTTGACTAGGGCCAACTAAAGCTACCACCCAGACCCAACTCAATTTCTCACTAGCCTGAGATGATCGGTCCCTCAACCTATATACCTGACAGAGAAGGGACGCCCTCTCTTGGGGAAAATAACACTGACTTCACTCTCTATGATCCTTTATACATAATGTGCAACATACCTTTAAAAATAACAAGAGACAGCCCTTCTTCTTTTCTTGAACAGTTCAGTTTTAAATCCATAAGGTAAAGCTGAGTGAGGAAGGTGTCTTTGGGGCAGTGGAGGGGTAGAGGAGAGCTGTAATGGTCCAGAACAGAGTATTTGCACCTAACTGAGATGAGGAGGGTATCCACCTGGAGTGAGGTGTCAGAGCTCATGCAGGATGAGGACGATGTCCACACAGAAAGCTAACCCAGTACAAACTGCAAGAGACCAAGAGGAGTGATGGAGACATTGCCATAAAAGGACATATTGGATGCTGAGGAGGAAGGCACTCACATGGGAAAGAGACCTGACTCATGGTGTCGGAGACCAAAGGAGTGAGGAGGGCACCTCCAGAGAAGTGGTTTGAGCAAACTAATGGTACACACGCACACAGAAAAATGAACATAGATATAAATGGGTATATGTCTGTGTATATGTACATATGTGAATGGATCTGTAAAGACTGACAGCCCAACAGCAATGAGCATGCCCAGTATTCAGATCTTAGTTTCCAAATATCATTTTCTAGTAAACCGAACCAGAGCCCTCTGGAGAAACTACTGTTTCCAAGGTGGGGAAAGGGAAAAGTTTAAAGCTAACTTGAAAGTTCTTGTTACGCCAGAAAGTATGAAAGTTCTTAAAGAATTATAGGCACACACCAAAAGGAAACAAGCCAGATTGCAGTGGATCCCTTTGGCCAAATTTGAAATAATTTGAGCATGAAGTTAAATAATGATAACAATGCATTATAACACAATAAAATAAGGAACTATGAATCTACACTGATGTATATAAAAGCATAAATTGAAATTTTGATGAAGACAGGATATTTACACAATCTCCAATATCTCCCCACAAAATAGTAATGAATTACGTAAAGGGACAAAAGTAATTTTACTGTGAAGAATCCTGGTAGACACCACCTTAAAACCAAGTGATGAAAATAAACATCAGCAATGGAGCAAACTGAAGGTATGTGCCATAAGATAGGTTCCAATGAGAATGGAGTACCACTTTTATATCCCTGCTAAGGATGCATAACATAAACACAATTGGAAGAAACATCAGACAAACTCAACTTGAGAAACATTCTATAAAATAACTGGTCGATAATCTTTGGAGGTATCAAAGTCATAACAGTCAAGGAGAAACTGTGTAACCATTTCTGAGATCTTTAGTTTCCTTTAGGTTCTTTCAGACATGATAACTAAGTGCAATGTGTGAATCTAAACTGATTTTTTTTTTGCTATAAAAGACATAAGGCCAACTGGCAAAACTTGAATGATATATAAAGGTTAGATAGTAGTAACATATCAGTGATAATATCCTGATTATAATGGTTGAATTGTGATTATCCAATAGAATGTCCTTGTTTACATAGGGGTGATAGGGCATAAAGTTGGCAAAATATTCTTCTAGTTCAAGGTTTATGGTTCAAACATATTCTTATTGTGTGCATAAATGTGAAACTGTTTCTAAACAAAAAAAATTTTTTAATTGCGATGTGAACAAGTAGGAAATTGTGATAGATGAACAAAAGATAAAACAGTCAAAAGCAGCAGCATCAAAGATAATTCAGCTATTTGAATTAAGAGACAAGAATGTTAAAATGATCATTACAAATATGTGAAAGAAAATAAAGAAAAAGATAGACGTTTTCAACAGAAAAAGAGAACAGAGTAATTAAATGGTGTAGAATTGAAAAAATTACTATGTCTGTAATTAAGAACTCAATGCAAAGGTGTAACAGAAGATAAGATGAGCGATGACAAAGATGGGTCCACAAAAATTAACCAAACCGAAGCACAAAGAGAACTAAATGGCAATATAAAACAAACAAAAACAATAAAACAGAGTATATGACATATACAATACTTTCAAATGGTCTAATATATGAAAAACTAATTCCAGATGACAATAAAATGGAGCAGAAATCATAACTAAAAAGTACGCAAAAGCAATGAAAGCTATTTCAAAAGTTTGAGTGGTCCCCAGGCAGAGTTAAAAAAACACACACACAAAAAACAAACATCTACTCACTGCTGGAGAATAAAATATATAGGGAAAATCTTAAATGCAGTCAGAGAAAAAGACACACGATCTTTAGAGGAACAACAGTAAGAATAACAGCTAACTTCTTAAAAGAAAATATGAGAGCTAGAAGACAATGGGATGATAGCTTGAAAGGGCAGAAAGAATAAACCAGCCAACATAGAATTCTCTATCAAGCAAAATGATCTTTCTAAACTATGAGTGAAACAGACATACTCAACCAACTAAAGCTGAGATGATTTATCACTAGAAGTCAATACTATAAGAAATACCTAATTAAGTTCCTTAGGCAAAAGAAAAATGATACCAGACAGAATCAGGAAAGTGTAAGAAGGAATAGAAGAGCATGAGTAAATATGTGAATAAAGATGACAGTATATTATAAGATATGTAGCAAAAATAGAAGTAAAAATATATCACAAATGTGGCAACAGAAGCAGGAAAAAAAATTAACAGAATCATTTATTGAAAAATTTTTACACCGTTCTGGATACAGCAAAAGTATTAATTTAAGGTATACTGTAATAAGGGACTATTTTGTAATTCCTATCATAACCACTACAAGAATGATTCTAAAAGGAATAACATATGCCAATAAAGAAGGTAAAATGAAATGATAAAAATTGGTAAATACAAAATAAGTTGGGAAAGGAAAACAGAGAAACAAAAAGCAGCTGCGTTAAATGGAAAAGAAGTAGAAAGATGGTAGTAGTCACCTTAAATGTAAACAAATTCAACACTGCAATTAAAAGACAAAGATTATCAGGTTCGATAAAAACCAAGACCCAACTACATGCTATTTATAAGAAACACACTTTTAAATATAAAGACATAGTGTTAACAGACTGAATTGTGTCCCATCCTCTAAATTCATATGTGGAAGCCCTAACCCCTAGTGTGACTCTGTATTTGGAGACAGGACCTTTAAGGAGGTAATTAAGGTTAAGTGAGGTCATAAAAGTAGGGCTCTTACCTGACAGAGCTGGTGTCCTGTAGGAAGAAGAAGAGACACCGGCAATGCCTCTCCCTCTCCCCCTACCACCCCCAAACAAGTGCACACAGGAAAGGCCACATGAGGACACAGTGAGAAAGCAGCTACCTGTAAGCCACTGACAGGTCTCATCAGAAACCAAACCTGCCAGCATCTTGCTCTTGGACTAGAAGCCTCCAGAGCTACGAGAAAATGTCTGTTGTTTAAGCTACCCAGTCTATGATATTTTGTTATGACAGCCCAAGCAGACTAAGACAGGATAGAAAAAATATGCAAGGCGAACACTAGCCAAAAGAAAGCTGATGTCATTACATAATACTGAATGAAGCACACTAAGGCAAGAAAAATTAATATATTTTTAAATGGTCATTTTTCAGTGATAAAAGGATAAAACAATCTTAAATTTATATCTAATATCAGTTTCAAGGTATATAAAAATGAACGTATCTAAAAGGAAAAGCAGATATAAATAATTGGAGATTTTAACACAATTCTCTTAGTAACTGAGAAACAGACAACAAAAAAATCAGTAAAAATATAGAACATTTGACTAACACCATTAACAACCTAACTTAAATAATATTTGTAGGAGACTACACCAAACGACTACAAAATACACGGGCTTTTCAAGTGAATACGCAACGTTCCCTAAAATACATCACATGATGGGCCAAAAAGCAAGTGTTAATTTCAAAATGCTAAAACTCTCCAGACTATGTTCTCTCATCATAACAGGATCGAACTAAAAATGAATACAGAAAGAGAACTATAAAATCCCCAAATGTTGGCAATTAAACAACACACATCTGGATAACCCAAGATTCAAAGAAAATCACAGTTGAAATTGAAAAATATTTTGACTACAGGATAATGAAATATATCAAAATCTGCTAAATGCATTTAAAGTATTACATAAAGAGAAATTTATACCTCTAAGTACAACTATTAGAAAAGAATAGTTGAAAATCAATGATCCAGGCTTCCATTTCAAGAAGCCAGAAGAATAACAGCAAATTAAATCCAAGAAAGTAGAGGGAAATAATAAAGAGCAGAAATCAATGACACAGACACCAAACGTACAATAGAGACAACCAACAAAAGCTAAAAGCTCGTTCTTTGAAAAGATTAATAAAGTTGATGAACCCTTAGCAAGAATAATCAGTAAAAAAGAAATTAGCAATATCAGAAAAATTTTACACACTCCAGAGACACTAAAATGACAGCAGGTCAATATTTTACAACTTAAGAAGAAATGGACAAGTTCCTTAAAAAACCCAGCTCATTAAAACTGACAGAAGAAAAACAAAGAAAATGTGAACAGTCTTGTAACAGTTAAAGAAATTAAATCTGTAATTTAAAGTCTTCTAGGTTAGGTGGACCTCACTGGTGAATTTGCATAAGTATTAACTTATCTATACTGTTTGTCACTAAATGTCTTTGTATAGGTTTTTTTTAATGGCTGATCTAGGTATTTCTGTGTGTGCGTAACACACTACTATTTACTGGCTTTGCCATTTGCCCTCCTGCCCAATAGTAGCAGGCAGCGTTCTCATTCTCCCACCAAGGTGGTGCCAGAAGAAACAGATTACAAGAAAAATGCCAAAAAGCTCCAATTCTCAGTCATCTCATTTATTCCACTACTAACGCCCTCACCTAAGCAAAGCCCCCAAGCTACTCCCTTGTCCTCACACCCTTCAGGTTTCTGTCATGACATATTTTTCCTTAGAGTTCACCCTTTTTGGCCCTTCCAAAGCTGATTTCACCCATGTTAATACCTCAGACATGTGAGAGAATGGCAACATGAGTCATAAATGATGATTTGCCTCAAAAGGGTAGCTCTGAGTTCATTACAACCCACAACAGATTTTGCCTTACTAAGAACCTTACTATGCTTTCCATGGTCTTTTTATCCCCCACCCAATTAAAAAAAAAAATGAGTACAGGATCTGAATAGACATTTCCCCAAAGAACATACAAAAATGGCCAATAACATAAAACGATGCTCAACATCACTAACCATCAAGGAGATGAAAACCAAAACCACGATGAGATAACATGAGATACAGGAGGATGGCTATAATCAAAAGACAGTCATGTTGATAAAGATGTGGAGAAACAGAAACTCTCATATATTACTGGCAGAAATGTAAAAACTGCGCAGTCTGAAAAATCATAAGCAGAAGTTCAAACACAGAGTTATCGTATGACCCAGCAATTCTACTCCTTAGTATACACCCAAGAGAAATGAAAATGCATGTTCATGCTCATGTTCAAGAATGTTCACAGGTACTTTATTCGTTCTATCCAAAAATGGAAAGAAAAAATTGAATGTCCATCAACAGGAGAATGGAGATATTGTGGCAAAAGCATATCATGAAATGTTGCATAGCAATAAAAATAAAGGAATAAATGATCTATGTGACAACATGGATGACTCTTACCAATGTTATGTTGAGCATAAGCCTGATTCAAAAGAATCCATATTATGTGATTCCAAATATTTGAATTTCAAGAGGAGGTAGAACTAATTGATAGTGAGAGAAGTCGGAAGAATAGTTATAGTTAGCTCAGCGTGGTGGTGGGAGGATTGATGTTGACAGGAGGTAGCTTAACACAACGAACCTTCCAGGGATTCTAGAAATGTTCTACTTTGATATAGATGGCAGTTCCACATATATATGTATATGTATATTACTTTGCATTAAAGCTGTGGTAAAATAAAAAAATATATATTGCATTAAGTTGTATCTTTAAGATTTTTGTACTATTTTAAACTACTCTCAACTATTTTAAATAAGGAAGAAAAACTACTCTATGTACAATATTGTACCAGACATCTTTATTTGTTTGTTTATTATTTATTTATTTTAGATTCTGCCACTTTTATTTATTTACTTATTTATTTACTTAAAACTTTTTAAAGTTTATTGGGGTAACATTGGTTAATACAATTATATAATTTTCAGGTGTACATTATAGTTTGACATCTATATATTCTATTGTTTGCTTACCACTCAAAGTCCAGTTTCCTTCAGCTACCATATATTTGATCCTCTTTACCCCCTTCATTCTTCCTCTACCCCCCATATTGATCCCCTTTACCCCAACTACCTCTCCCCTTCGCCCACACCCCCTACCCTCTGGTAACCACTAGTCTATATATAGTCCATGTCCCTAAGTCTCTGTTTGTCCTGTTCATTTGTTGTTTTTGGTTTATATCCCACATATAAATGATATCGTGTCATTTTCAACTTTTTCAGTCTGGCTTATTTCGCTCAGCATGATTATCTCGAGGTCCATCCATGTTGTCGCAAACGGCAGTATTTCATCTCTTCTTATAGCTGAGTAATATTCCATTGCATATATGTGCCATAGTTTCTTTAGCCAATCATCTATTGTAGGACACTTCGGTTGCTTCCATGTCCTGGTCACCGTGAATAATGCTGCTATGAACATCGGTGTGCAAATATCTTTTTGGATATGGATTTTCAAGTCTTTGGGATAAATACCCAGCAGTGGGATTGCTGGATCATGTTAGATCAATTCTTAGTTTTTCGAGGAACCTCCATACTGTTTTCCATAGTGGCTGTACCAATTTGCAGTTCCGCCAGCCATGTATGAGGGTTCCTTTTTCTCTGCATCCTCTCCAACATTATTATTTGTCCTGTTGATTGTAGCTATTCTAACAAGTGTGAGATGGTATCTCATTGTGGTTTTGATTTGCATTTCCCTAATAGCTAGCGATGTTGAGCATCTTTTCATATGTTTGTAGGCCATTTGTATGTCCTCTAGGGACATACAAGTGTCTGTTCAGGTTCTCTGCCCATTTTTTGATTGGATTGTTTGTTTTTTTGTTGTTATTGAGTCATGTGAGTTTTACTAGACATCTTTAAGATGTTATATACGTGTAAGTAGAGGAAGTAAGGATGAGAATGAAATGTACTCAAATTTTACAGTGAAGAGGTTAAGAGCTTGGGCTTTGGGGTCAGAACGGCACATCCAAATCTAGATTTTGTTACTTAATAGTAGCTCTATGACTTCTCAAAGTTCTTGTTTCTTTGTCAGTAAAATGCAGAAAATAATATACCTGAATTATAGGATTGATGTGATGACTAAAAGAGATAATACACATAAAATGCTTGGTACACAATAAATACTAAGAAACTTTTTTATATTGGCCCCCTGCCACATAACAATTACAGGTGATTTTATTTAATGTTTTATACTTTTCTCATGGTTGGTTTGTTTTTTCAGATGATGCGGAACTCTGAATTCAAACACACAGAATCTGGAAGTTATCCTGTAGGCAGCGCTGTCATTACAGATTGCTGACCAGGTCAGTGACGTAATAAGCAGCAGTCTTGGAAGGCTCTGCTGGCAGCAATGTGGACTTGTGGAGGAAGAGTAGATTTGACCAGGAATGGCAGGACGGCCTTGACGGAGAGGGCCTGCTGTCACCATCTTAAGCTTCACGATAGCTTGGTAAAATCTAGAACTGTCATTATCCCCATTCTTTCTTAAAAATTATTTTCTGTTTATTTCATTAAACTATATATGTACATGGAATTTCTTTCTTTTTTTTCCCAGATTCATTCATTTATTCTTTCATTCCACATGTAATCTTTTTAAAAATTGATGTATAACTGACATATAGCATTATGTGAGTTTCAAGTATACAACATAATGATTTGATATTTGCATATATTGTGAAATGATCACTACAGTCAGTCTAGTTAAATCCTATGTTTTCGCATGTTTTTGAAATCTTTTACAACACACAGATGGTCATCAAGGCATTCACTGAGAGGGTGTGCTGCTCTATGCCATTCTATAAACCACGAATTTATGTAATTTATAAATCCCAAGGTTCTTAAACATTTCAGCACCAAATAAAATATTTTCGTCTTGAATTTAATAACGCCCAGTATGCAGTGTAGACACCTAACACCACCAATGCTCCTGCTTCTCCCCCTACCTCGCTAATCTCCTTAATGCTACTTTACAATAAATCTGAGAAAACCTAGCAATAAATCTTTAGCATTCAAATACTTTGGGATTAGTTTCAATTTTTCTCCATGGCTCGAAAGGTCAGAGTTATTCAAGAGGTCTGTGGGATGGTGTGTGTATTTAACCCATATCCTAATCTCAAATGTGGTTAAGGACCCAGCTTCCAGAGTTCAACTAAAAATTAATAACAAGCGGAGGAAGAGACAAAATTGTGTCCATAATACTGCTAGGTAACAAATGAAATCTATAAAGGATCTTAGAAATAAAACCCAAAGTTCCAATTCCATCAGAGTCACAGAATGTAGAAACTGCAGTGCAATAAAAGTATCTAACAGATATACTGAAGGGTAAAAATGACATGAAAACAGAGCAGACTGTGACGTACGTCTAATTACTACTCCATTTCAGGCTAATGGTAAAAATTAGTCCTCAGATAGTTGATAACATCAGCCTGTCTCTGCTGGTTTAGTAACCAAGATCTGTGGCCGAGCAAATACTTCTAATAAAATTGATTTTCTTTTTTGGCAACCAATTGGCCAGTCAATAATAATGTTGTTTATGAAAGACTGAGTCATAAGGGAGATGAACCTTTCCTTCCATTTATTATGTTTGTATTGTCTATATTTTAAAAGAGTTTTCAGTAATGAAATCAAAGAAGAAATTACAAGAGGAAAGCTTTGCTGAGAACTAATCTCCGAAAGCCCTCTGACTTGGAAGCGTGTTAGCGGCCCAAACTGACAAAGCCAGAAGCATTCCCTAACTGAGGCTGGATCGCATGTATGAGAACTGTCAACGACAAAGGAGGATCCAGGCAATGGTCCATACGGAGTGGTCAGGTGAATACAAAGGGAACAACGAAAACACTGGCCTGGCATATCGTCCTAACGGTCCATCCTAAAAATCTACATGGGACTTTTACTTTGCATTAAAGTTGATGTTCAGTAAAGAATGTTCTATAAAGTCACACAGGGCAATTTTTGGATTGTTTGGCTTATATTACTTACCCTACCTCCACCCCTACATGAAACCCACAGGCAAAAACCTCAGGCTGTGCCTCACCTGGGGACATTTCCTTCCAAAATATTCCCTAACAATCCAAACCAAACGAAGGACATGAGTGCATCAACAGTTCTTTTTTTGTTTGTTTGTTTGTTTGTTTGTTTGTTTTTTAACTTAGTGGTGGTGGTGGCGCTTGGGGGAAGCAAGGGTTCGAAAGATGATTTCAAAGTTCGCACAGAAAAATAAACAAGCAAAAATAACAGGAAAAACTCTGTAAGTAGGGAAGGAATCTATCCTAAAAGATATTAAAACATATTTTGAAGCTATAAAACATATTTTAAGCCACTTAAAAAAGCACAGCACAAATAAATGAATGGAAAAACACAACAATGGCATAGAAGAGCAGCCCAGAAATACGCTGAAGGGATATAATAGTGACTGCTTAACTGGGACAAGCTTTCTTTCGGGGGTGATGAACAAGACAGTGGTGATGACTGTGTAACACTGTTCAATGTGTTAATGCCACTGAACTGTACCTTTTACAATGGTTAATACGGTGGATGTAACCTCAAAGTTTTAAAAATGCTCCCTCGTTATCACTCTTACCTGACAGTTAATATCAGCTCTATACTGCAACAAGACCGTGACTAGTTCCTTATGTCCTCGATCACATGCCCAGTGGAGTAGAGCTCTGCCCTAAAAACACAGAAAAAGATAAATTAATTTGTTAATCCAGTTGTGGGGCCATATAAAAGACGTTACGTTTTAAGAAAGACAAAGTAATATGTAAAATTGTGGTTAATTAGCCTAAGAATGATGTAAAATGCTCTATGGGAAAAGCAAGAGACTTTTCGAAATCAGAAATCCTGAGTCTTACCTCTGGGATCTGCTGTGTTCTAGCCCAAAGACTTATTTTGGCCTGATCAGTTTCCTCACGTAGGGAGTGGAAATAAAGATAACACTAACGGCAATAATACCAATATTTGTTGAATGAATGAGTTGTAAGATAATGCTTTGTACATTTTAAAGTACTTCTTTATAAATGTGATAGACAGTTTTCTTAAATTATTATGTTTACTTCTTCTGGATAAATGAGTACTTAAACCTAGGTAGAAATCATAATCTCA
>NW_011888846.1:1952896-1989362 GCF_000151845.1 Pteropus vampyrus | reverse complement strand
AGCATTCCCTAACTGAGGCTGGATCGCATGTATGAGAACTGTCAACGACAAAGGAGGATCCAGGCAATGGTCCATACGGAGTGGTCAGGTGAATACAAAGGGAACAACGAAAACACTGGCCTGGCATATCGTCCTAACGGTCCATCCTAAAAATCTACATGGGACTTTTACTTTGCATTAAAGTTGATGTTCAGTAAAGAATGTTCTATAAAGTCACACAGGGCAATTTTTGGATTGTTTGGCTTATATTACTTACCCTACCTCCACCCCTACATGAAACCCACAGGCAAAAACCTCAGGCTGTGCCTCACCTGGGGACATTTCCTTCCAAAATATTCCCTAACAATCCAAACCAAACGAAGGACATGAGTGCATCAACAGTTCTTTTTTTGTTTGTTTGTTTGTTTGTTTGTTTGTTTTTTAACTTAGTGGTGGTGGTGGCGCTTGGGGGAAGCAAGGGTTCGAAAGATGATTTCAAAGTTCGCACAGAAAAATAAACAAGCAAAAATAACAGGAAAAACTCTGTAAGTAGGGAAGGAATCTATCCTAAAAGATATTAAAACATATTTTGAAGCTATAAAACATATTTTAAGCCACTTAAAAAAGCACAGCACAAATAAATGAATGGAAAAACACAACAATGGCATAGAAGAGCAGCCCAGAAATACGCTGAAGGGATATAATAGTGACTGCTTAACTGGGACAAGCTTTCTTTCGGGGGTGATGAACAAGACAGTGGTGATGACTGTGTAACACTGTTCAATGTGTTAATGCCACTGAACTGTACCTTTTACAATGGTTAATACGGTGGATGTAACCTCAAAGTTTTAAAAATGCTCCCTCGTTATCACTCTTACCTGACAGTTAATATCAGCTCTATACTGCAACAAGACCGTGACTAGTTCCTTATGTCCTCGATCACATGCCCAGTGGAGTAGAGCTCTGCCCTAAAAACACAGAAAAAGATAAATTAATTTGTTAATCCAGTTGTGGGGCCATATAAAAGACGTTACGTTTTAAGAAAGACAAAGTAATATGTAAAATTGTGGTTAATTAGCCTAAGAATGATGTAAAATGCTCTATGGGAAAAGCAAGAGACTTTTCGAAATCAGAAATCCTGAGTCTTACCTCTGGGATCTGCTGTGTTCTAGCCCAAAGACTTATTTTGGCCTGATCAGTTTCCTCACATAGGGAGTGGAAATAAAGATAACACTAACGGCAATAATACCAATATTTGTTGAATGAATGAGTTGTAAGATAATGCTTTGTACATTTTAAAGTACTTCTTTATAAATGTGATAGACAGTTTTCTTAAATTATTATGTTTACTTCTTCTGGATAAATGAGTACTTAAACCTAGGTAGAAATCATAATCTCACAATGTAGTATATCTAAATTTACTCGAGTTTATTACTTGAAATGTAAGAAAATTTAGTCAGTTTGAAACTAAACATTTCCCTTTAATATCCCAAATTTACATTCTGAAATATCTTAAAAACTCCAATGCAGTCTACTTGGCGTCTCCCTTCAAATGCTGACTGCAAAAGAGAACAAACAGATGATTGAGTGTAAGGAGACAAGGTACTAAGTATACAACATTAATTTAACCACTGTCTACCAAAAACTCATAGTTACTATCAATTCAACGTGTTAATTCCATTCTCCACCATCGGAAAATCTTTAGTTAATGAAAGAAGCCTACTTGGCCCAACAAATAAACAAAACTCCCGAAGCTAAGAGCTTTTCTGAAGAAATGAGTGATGTATAGCTTAACACTACTTTTTGAGGGTGGTAGTGATGTTGTCATTTTTAAGGGATGGAATGTTTTTCCACATTAAGTTGAAATCTAGGCTTTATGTCATTTTAGAAAAGATTTAAGTAGATGTAAGCTGGGACAAAGATGGCTTTAAAGTAAAAAGCACCTTCCAAGAAAGCTTTTCTAAACCCACTTACACTCTTTATCTTTCAGATTCTCCTTAAGCACCTATTAGTTCAACTAATTAAACCAGGATCTATTCTTGAAACAAACAAAAAAACAAAGAGAACATCTTCCTTACAAATTGTTCTTTTCCTTTTCTTTCTTTTGCTCAATTTATTTTTATTTACCTATAAATATGTTTTCCAATAGGCTTACACAGAATCCAAAGAGAAAGGAAGCAGAGAATTAAAAATGTGGGCAAATCATTCATAGTTTGTTGTAGTAGCAGAACTATTTTGCTCAGAGCCCACTAAAAAAATTTTAAAAATAGAGACAATTCTAAAAGCCGAGTAAAAATGCACTGTTGCATAGAGAACAGTTTCCTATGCTAAAATTTCTATAACTCTAATGTGTACTGACCTGATGTTACCAGGGCACTAATTTCAAAACTCTCCTATGAATAATTAATATTCTAATAAGATTCTCAGAACAAATATCAATGTATAAAATATTTTATAGTTCAATGTAACTGTTTCACAGAATTTACATTAAAAGAAGCAGATAAAATTTCAAAGTCTCTATCATTTTTAGTTCTAACTTTAAGAGTATCTTTTATGGCTACTAAGTTAAACTGTTAACAAGAATTACTACAGAGTTAAAATGATGTCTGACATACTTTCACAGGGCACCTATCGGAACTAACTAATAGTTAAGTAAAAAAAAATTAATATATCTAGTACTTTTACCACAAGATGTACAGATAATTTTTACTTCTCCACCAGGTTCCTGATTTCTCCTTGTTTAAGCCACTAGGGTTACATCGATTAATACTAATATATAAATCCTTAGCTGTTTCTATGGGAAAGCAGACAAGCAACACATTTTACTGTTAATGGGTGTTATATTTTAAATTTCTCATATGTGGTGCCAAAAATTTACTTTAGGGGAAACACCTCTGACTGGACCTCAGCAGTGATTTTCACTTTGGATGTATTTTCCAGAAGGGTGGTGCCCACACAGCGATGTTTTAAGGAGGATGATGTGCCCTCAGACATCTCCACTATGCTTTTTAACTCGTTGCTTGACCTGCAATGTAATTAATTTTTGTAACACATTATTTTAATGGTACACTAATTAACCTTGAATTAGAATGATTTCTCTGACAATGACTTTCTGTAGAAGTGCTGACCACCTAATGACTAATATTTTACTTAATACTGCATAGCATTAAGAAGCTCAAAAACAAGAACAGGATTTAAACACACTTGTAAATAAGCATAGGTAAAATAAGTCAGGCCTTGGAATTTTCGCCTTTCAAATGTTTTGTATTTACATGAACAAAGACCAGTACATCCAGGTGTCTGAATGCAATGCAATGATACTTCTTCAAATTATAAATTATAACGTTCCCACAAACATGCTCTAATTAAAAATTATTAGTTCAAGTAATGACAGACAGTAATTTGCAGAGATGCTATCCTCATAACCATTTATGACAAAATCAGGAAATAAACACCTGTGGTTTCTTTCCTTTCTCTTTGTTAACCACAAACATACCTGTTTGTGGAAAGGAAAACCATGATTAGGGAGGTGCACATTAAAGCTCTATCTGCTTAAAGACTCTATTCCAATTTGTGAACTATTTCACCTGTTTTCATATGTAACTGTTTTATCTTCTATGAATGATATAGTCTCTTACAAATTTTCAAGTGAAATTTATTTTTGCTGCTATCACTAAAACTAACGATCCTTTGTATCTAGTTTTAACTTTTTTATTCTTCTGAAAAAATATCCCAGAAATACTTAGGAAATACGGGGAGAAAGCCATTATAAAAAGGAATCTTTGTTAGGCTATCAGAAGCCCACGAGCACTGTTTAGATAGCTCTGGATAAATTCTGGAATTCAAATACAGTAAAACGCAGTGGGGAAAAGCGTTCTCATCTATTAACCAAGCAAGGGTGCTAATACTGTCCTACCTCAGACAGATGAATGAGTCTAAAGTGCTTTAAAAGTGCAGGGTGGGAGCTCGCCTATTAAGTAGTATTACTTTCAGACCGTCTGGAAAATACAGAGTGGGTTTAATATTTTAAATGCTTCTTTGATATCCTTGGTTACTTGTCCTTAAAACGTAGATTTTTTTTTTTTTAAACGTAGATTTTCTCTGGGATATCACAAATTAAATAAAAAGAATTTCTATTATAAAACAAGTCTCGATGTTCTCTTGGTATTTTGACAACAGATGCAAAGCACGTACATTATACATACAGTAGACAAAAACATGGCAAAGTTGATACGTTTAAATTTGTAAGAGTTGTCACCTTGCCATTCTAGCAAAGATGGCATGGTACAGTACTGTCTAATTATCAAATGGAATACTGCAAACAGGTCGACTTGAATTTCTCTCTGCAAAAAACCTGAGTTTCAATTTACAGTTGTAGTAGAGGCTGACTTTAGCTACCATAACCTGTCATAACCCTCTGTCCTCTATCCTATCCCTATCTTCTACTCTTTGCTGCTGCTACTGCTACAGTAGCTGCCTACAGTGAGAACTCGCCCACGTACGACTACCGGAAACTGTACAATGCCTCCTACTTCCTCCTCCTTAATAGTGAACCGACAATGCTGTTTCAAAGACTTAAGGACAGGAGTAGGACTGGGAGGTAGTACATGATCTCGAGATGTACCTAGCATGGAAGCCAGTAGCTTCCTATGAGAAAATTTATTTACTAGTATTAAAAAGAAAACCACAGACAAACATGCGTGATACACATTTAAAATCAGCAACTATTTGATCTCTTTCACTGGTTAAGATCTAAAGAAGAGAGAAATGGTGTTGCTGAGTTATTAGGGAATTAAAAAAAACAAAAAACCCTTCACGAGCATATACTAAGCCATAATGGTAGTGACTTAAGGTTGAAGGAATAAGGTAGGGAGATATGGTTTCGTCCTGTATAAAATAAGTAATAATAGCAATAATAAGTTTCCATAAAAACAGTTCTGGTCTCCATCATAAGACAATAAATAAATTACAACATATTCCATCATATGAAATATAATGGAAGTACTGATATATATAACAACATGGATGAATGTCAAAAACATTATGCTAAATGACAGAAGCCTTACACACAAAAGTACATATTATGATTCCATTTATATAAAGTTCTAGAATAGACAAAATCAATCTGTAGTAGAAGAATGATCAGAACAGTGGTTACTTTTATAGAATTAGGAGAAAGAATCACTTGGGAAGGAGCATGAGGGTACTTTCTGGGGGTGAAAGTAAGGTTTATATGTTGATAGGCGTTTTGGTTACACAAGTATATGTCTTTGTCAAATTTAATCGAATGTGTACTTAAGATTTGTGCATTTCATTGTATATAATGTTATCTTCAAAGAAAAATCAAATAATACTGAATTAGTTAATGATATGCACAATGAAGCACTGAGAAGCATCGAGAAGTATTTTTGTCTGCAAAATACTCTGATCATCAAAAATGCATCAAAAAATAAGAGACTGATGGATGACTAGAGAGGTAGATAGATATTGAGAAAGCAAGCATAATAAAATATCAGTGGTAGAATCTAGGTGGTAGGGATATAGACATTCATTGTAAAATTCTTCAACTTTTCTGTATGCTTAAAAATTTTCATAATAAAGTGTTAGAAAGAAACCCCCAAATTTGTACACCCATGTTACAAGCATTATTTGCAATAGTCAAAATATGAAAGCAATCCAAGTGTCCATGATGGATATTTGGATAAACAAAATGCAGTATATATACACAATGAAATATTATTCAGTTTTAAAAAGGAAATTCTGACACATGCTCTAACATGGATGAACTTTGAAGACATTATACTAAGTGAAGGAGCCAGTCACAAAAGGACAAATATTGTATGATTCTGTTTAAATGAGGTAGTTAGAGTAGTCACATTCATGGAGACAGAATGGTGGCTGCCAAGAGCTGGGGAAGAAAGGGAATGAGAGTTAGTGTTTAATGAGCGCAGAATTTCATTTGGGGAAGATGGAAAAGTTCTGGAAATTAACGGTGGTGATGGTTGTAGAACAAAGTGAATGAATTAAGTGCTATAAAACTATACACTTAAAAATGGTTAAAATGGTAAATTTTATGTGATATATATATTTTACCACAATAAAAACTAAGTTGCCAAAGCTTATAAGATTTTAATTACTTTCACCATTTTTTGATTCTGAATTAAATATGAGTTTCTGATGTAAAGTATTACCATAGGCTTGATTTTTTAAATGGTATTCACTACATTAATGTAGATGAGCATAATTTGACATTTCTCAGTTTGAATGAAAAAAGTTCAATTTAACATTTTCATCAACTATACAACCAAAATAACATATATGCAAATGTAAAAAGTTATTTGAGAATACATTTTTTACTTCCTTCCTCAAATCTTAAACAGAAGTATAATTTTAGCCTTAGTATATTGTCTGTGCCTCTTAAACATTTTGCTTGTTAGGGTAACACTAATGGTTTTGCCAGATTTTGCAGCAGTTTCAAAAGACAAAATTATGTAAATTATATTCTGACATGAGCCCCAAATTTAAAACCAAGCAAGAAGAGAAAGGAATTAAGAGAAAGGTGACCTCCTTCGAAATAACTGAAAGCATCAATAAACATATGGAAAATGGTATAACAATTATACCTTCAAAAAGACAGAAAGGAAAGACTTTAAAGACGTAGCTCAAATGAAAGAGGAATTTGGGAGTGCATTAGATAGGACTCTATGGGAAACCAAAGAACTGTAGGAATACTTTTAAGTGACTGATGATAGACAACTTGCATTGGACTAATGTCATCTCTTTTGTTCAAATATTATTATATTGCTACATTTGTCCTAAAACAAATTTAACTTCATGTAAAGATCTAAAATAATCTTTAATCATCAATAAGCATGTAGTGTCTACTGTATATGGAACTGACTTGAGAAATAATGTGTTTGACAAGAATTATGCAGAATTAATTTGTGTTTGACTACTGATAAGAAATGTTCTGCTCATATCTTAAATATACTTTACAAATTATTTAAATAATTCTTTAATTTTAAAAGATATATTTTTTGAAAAAACCATAAATATTTGGCATATGTGGGGAGCTATATTAATATGGCTCGATAAAAACTGAACCACCATTTAAAAAAATTAATAGGCTTTTAGATTTTCTCCTTTATATTTCTCTTCATATTCTCTACCTCGCTTTCTAAACAGTTCTGAAAATGTTTAAAAAATGTAATAAAAGTTATAATTTAAATAAAAATATGAGCACATATAATATCATGATGCTATAAACTTGGACCTTAAAACATCTGATATATAGATAGCTTCCTGAATAGTAAGCATAACAAAAATTTTTTTCTATTATGTGACATATAGACAGTGTCCTAATTACTACATTAGAAGGAAACATTGTGTAATTTTCTCAGATTAGAAATATATGCCCTACTCTATCAGTAGTAATAACAACTTGAATAAAAATATATCAGAACTATACTTATATATAATAAAATGTCATTATGAAATATCAATATTTTATTTAAAAGGCATCTTACACATATGTTCATGTGCTATGATAGTTATAGATTCAAATACATGCATGTCAGGAAATAATTGTATTCTATTTCAGATATGTGGGAATGCAAATGTAGCTTATCTTTTTGTGACTTTAAATTTCTTCACGTGTTCATAGTAAATTTTAAGTGCAATCAATTTAATTTTTAGTCATCGAAAGGCATCTAAAATTCAGTTGAACTTGCTGGATAAACATTTTAAATCAGGTCTTACACCATCCCAAAGAATCCTAGGCAATAGTGAAATATCTCAAGTTCTCATATCGCAGAAATAAACACAAAGAACCGATGTCCTTTCAAGACTGACTGTTACCCAACTTATAGTAGGGAAATGTTTCTTTTTTTCTGATAAAGAGGTTAAAAGTATTTAGCTACCAACTTAACTTTGAGGTTATATACTTTTAGTTCACCATCAAAGCTTACCAAGTTGTTTTATTTGTGAGAGCTTTAAATATCATGAAGCAGTACCATTTATTTTATTTAAGATGTTAAGTTTAATTCTAATTTTAAGCTCTCATCTCCCTCATGTTCTTAAATTAATTCATACAAATCCCCGATTAATAATAAAAGGGCCTGCCATCAGTATTCAAAGCCCAGCCTGAGTTGTCATGGCTGAGAGGGCAGAAATCTGCTTGGAGCAATGAGAGAACCCAACTGAATTCTTGGCGTCTCAGTCTATGAATGTGTAAGCACTTCATCTGTTCATGGAAACACAATGTTCTGGCAGGCTGGGGGTGAAGGAAGCTGAGTGGTCGACAAACTGGAAGACCCCGGAAGCGAACTACATCAAAGTAATCAAATGACAGAAGTAATACATTTTACAAGTGTTCCTTTCATTTTCACAAAAAAATTGTGTTATTTCAGTGCAAGCTATCTGTATTCTAGACATTTATTTTATCCCTATCACTGCTGTTCAATCATCTCTGCAAAGGTCATATGTGGATCTGGCTTTTAGTACTATTTTTATACATTTGTCCAAACTCACAGAACATATACCACTGAGAGTGAACCTGAAGGTAAGCTATGGACTTTGGGTGACTATGCTGTCTCAATGTAGGTTTATCCTTGGTAAAAAATGGGCCACTCTGGTAAGTGATGCTCATAACGAAGGAAGCCATTCATGTGTGGGGGTGGGGGTAAATGGGCCATCTCCGTAACTTCCTCTTAATCTGACTGTAATCCTAAAAATGCTCTCAAAAAATTAAGTTAAAAAAAAGAAGTGCCTTCTTTATTCATTTCATTATATTATCATTCTTCATATTATTAAGAATAATCAAGATAGCTAAAATCTATTGAGTGCTTACTATCTGTGCGTTGGCACTGTAAAAGTGCCCATTATACTATACTGCTCCTACTTATTCATTCATTCCATCATTCATTAATTCATCTTTTTTTTCAAGCATTTGGAATATGCTAACAACTCTGACAGAAACATTTTCAAAACATTTACTTTTCTCAAGCAGCTACTGGAGGAAATGCTCCATCAAAACCAGGAAATAAAAGAGAGCTACTGGAGGAGATACTCCATCGAAACAGAAATAAATAATAAAAGATGAAGACCTGGGGTTCAAAAAAACAGAAGAATCCAAGAAAGAGGGGAAGAGAATTCCCAGGCAGTGGGGAAGCGTAATCCCAGGATGACATGCACACAACAGGCCTAGAGAGCAACCAGTCCAGATAAGGACGAAGAAGGAAAGAGGGTTCCAGGAGGGACAGCACTGAAAAACACATGGGATTGATTACTTGATGTGTTTGACTGCACTGAGAAGACCTCTGTGGGGCAATTTGAGGAAAGAATGAATGATAGAAACATAGACGCTGATCCACACGGTACAGTCCACAGCTCAGCAGTGAGCGATATTTACAGTCATAATACTATACTCGATTACAATCATGCAATTATTTCATTATTAATTATAATTAATTATGCAATAATAATAATAATAAACATTGATTCAACAGAGAGTCAGTCAGAAAGCTGAAACTAAGAGCTGTTGATATCACTTGCTATGGGGGTGGGGAGAGAGTGTTGGGGGTAGAGGAGTAAAATAGCTAAATCCTAATATAACACAGAAAAAAATCAATAATGTCTAAAATTGGAAAATCAAGAGATACAAGTATATTATTAAGGATTATGTAGGTAAACTGCAAAAGAAACAACCAAAAGAATTGAAAAGTTTTCCCTTAAGGGAGCTAGAATCAAATGTGAGAAAGATGCAGGTAAGGGAATAGTTTTTTGTTATAATATTTTCTTAGAACTCTCTACATGTATTCATTTCATAAAAATCTTAAATCACAAGCACAAAAATCCACAATAAAATCAAGGGAAGCAATCTTGCCTGATTTACTTAAAAAAAAAAAAATCTTTTTTTGAGTGGAAAGGGCAAAAAAAGACCCCTAGTTGGAATCGTAAGACCTGGTTTTATTATTTCACAATCGGGCTTCTGCTTTTCTCTAGCTACATCTTTCTTGGCTCTGTTTGTTTCATTATTTAGGGGAGAACAAACTATTCCTGGTCCCCCTTTACTGTGAAATGACAGGCTTACATTTTCAGCTCCAGACGCCACTGACAATACGTAACAGGAAAGCTGTTGCTTAGAGGTGAGGTAATCCTAAGGGCCGACCTGTCTAGAGAGCTCTCAGATAACACATAAGTTGATTATTTATCCGCTCTACGCATTATCTATGACCACTGCATGTCTTCTTCCTAACAACTTTTGGTCCTTTCAATCAGTATTCACTGCATTATCAAAGAATGAGAAAAATGATTAAAAATGAATTAGTAAATTTTGCTTCTTTCCTAACAACTGTAATTCAAGGACAATTTATGCTCAATATGTGAACAGTTTTACTCTCAAAACAAATAAATTTAAGAAGTAATATCTTTTACAAAATAATTTAGTATAGGGTCCCTTTAAATAGTGGACCCTCGTTTAAATAACTGGATTTACCAAAATTTTGGCAGTTTTCTAGAAATATATTTACTGAGCAAAGGACAATATATCTGTTTAAGATATGATAGAAGACACTAAAGCTATGTATAAATATTTTTACATTACCTATAGATTTCACTCATTATGTTAAGTCTTTCCCTTTATCATGATGAGCAAATAGAAGTTATTAGAGTGCTACAAGTTCCACCTAGTAACTTCTAGAACATGGACAGAAATATGATGGATACAGATACAAAAGTATCTTATCTTAACTAGGTGTTACCATCTCTTTAGATTTTCTGATATATCTTAACCATATCGTACTTTGGGTTGTAGTTCATAGACCTGCCATTTATAAAAAAGCATTAGGACAGAAGAAGAAAGTATAATAAAATAATTAACAGCATGTTTTCCATACCTCTTCATCTCTTATATTCACGTCCACATTTTTTGATTTGATGACTTTGGTTATATGGTCAATGTTGTTTTCCCTGCAGTAATCAAATATATTTTTGTCTTCTTCCCTAATTAGAGTAAAAACAAAAAGTATTTGTGTTACTAGGTAGTATATAAAAGTTGCATATTTTTATTACAATCTGTTTGCTGCTGGCAAACATTAGTGGAATCGCTGTTTTTACAAAGAATTTTACATGACCAATATTGAGTTTCCAATAAGACATAAAACACCCAACTCTGAAAAGACTAAAGTTCTTAGCAACTATAATTATAGAAAAAAGCTTCATGGCTTTAACAAGTTCCATTAGCAAACTAATATGACATCTTCAGGAGGTTTTCTCAGTGTTCTTTCTCTCCCCAGTTACTTTTACACACTGACAGGGCACATATTTCCTCTGACTCAGAATTTTCAATTGTAGCGCTGTAGTGAAAAGGTCATTTACTGTTGTCTGTACAGAGGTATCAAAAGATCAGAATACAGCGTACTACTTGTCTTACAAGACAAGAGAATGAGTGGATTGCTACCCAAGTTTCACACATGCGCACACACACGCCACAGTAATTTTCTTAAGGAAAAGATAATTAGAGCACCGCAAAATTCAGAAATCCTTCATGAGATAATAGAAAGGCTGAGAACAAAAACTGGAAAGCATACTACGTACTCGGCACTATTCTTTCAATGTACTATTTAATTTACTCTTATTCAACAACTTCACTTCACAAAGAAACAAGAGAGATTTTATAATCTGCCAAATGGCACTGCATTCACTAAACGTAGGACAAGAGGTAGAAGTCACTCAGATCAACTGATTCTGTACATAGTACATTTTTCTATTATACAAGCTACATCTTGACTAGTCAGCTATAGTCTATTCCAGAAGCTAAAGCAATTCTTAACACAATGAGTTCAAAATAGGATACAGAATCACCTTTGTAATGGCATGTGCATTTTTCTGAGTATATTGTGTGTGCGTGGGGTAGCTTCAGTGAGATTCTGAAAAGGGTAAGTAATTTGGAATGTTAACAATGAAACTGCTTTTACGTGGACTGCATCTTCTGGACAGGCATAAAAGAATGCAATTTGAGTTCTAAAAATGATAACTAGTATGTTTTATAACCTCTGAGGCCATAGCTTCCATTCAACAGAAAAGCACCTGGCCATAGGAATCTTTCTATCTTCAAAGTCAATTTAAATACCTTATACTCTATGAAAAATTATTTCCAGTCAGAGGTAATTAACTTAAAACACACTACTTTGGCCTTAACCATCTAAGCTTTCCTTATGCATTCGATGAATTTAATTGAGCACCTACTACATGCAAGGCCAAAATTTTGTTGGTAACAGATAACAAGGATAAGCAAGAAGCTTCGCTTCCAATGCATGTACAGTATAGTTGGGATGATAAAATGTATAAAACATTAATGTAAGGTAAAAATCAGATCTTTAAAAAGAACTAAAAGAGTACAGAGAGACAGCTTGCTTCAAGCTGGAGGAAATGAGGTAGGTGTCCAGGAAGAAATCACGTTGGAAAGGAATGTATGGTCTCTTGAAAAGGTCCATTTTACAGAAGCGGAAATGCTTCTTCCAGATTATTTACTCTGAAAGAAAATAGAGCAGTCCGAAGCCAAAAACCCAGAAAGGAGAAGTCTAATTTTTAAAATTAAGGCTGAATATAGTAGCACTTTAGCTATTTTAAACTATCACAAAAAAATACTTTTTATGAAAAGGTTTTCAGTTTGGGAACAATAGGGATCTATGTTCCTACAATCGAGGAAAAAAGACCCTGTAAGAGGCAGCAACTTCAACTGTGAGAGAAAGAACTGTTTCATTTGAAGTCATTAAAAAAATACACTACTCACCAATTGTTTTGAATTTGAAAATAATGGGGAGTTGGTGGTGAGGCACAGAAAGAAAAGTAAGGAGGATCCTTGGGATGTAGGTAACTCATACCCAGCAACAAATACTGGTTATTCGTAAATGAGAGGACCTTCTGAATGGTCCCTCTTCCTGAATCCCAAATGTGCATGTATACCTATGCCACAGCAGTAAAGGAGAAAATACAGTACCAACATATCTAAATTTTTATTTTGCTTAATATATGTTCAATATATTTCTAATGTGCACCATTTACATCAATTATTTTGATTTGGTGTATAAATTTTTCGGAGGGCAGGGGGAAATTTTTCATCTGAATACCTGCTTCTGTAATTCATCATTGGTAAATATGTCAGGCAAATAGAGGGATTTATACAATACCTCAGGGTAGAGTATACAAGTAACAAAAAGAATTTCAATAAAATCACCACAAATGTGCCACAACGTTGAGTGACTAATATTAAAAAAAAAAAAAAAAACAATTAGGTAATAATACTCTTGGACTTAGTTGTTAAATACAGTTATCTACCCACACTCCAAGTTTTACTATCTTACTTGCCATCAACCAAGCTGTCTTAATACAATGTCACCACCTAGTGGCTAAACTGGAGAGACATGCGGAACAGCATTTTCAGCTCCTTTCTTGCCTCCTAACAAGATTATGTACAACATATGAATCAGATTCTTTTTCCCACTTCATTTCTGTAAATAGTCTTTCATAGGCAATCTTTCTCTCTTCAATCCTCACTTAAATGAAACAACATATGCAAATGAGTTCAACCATTACCCAAATAGCAGAGCCTTAATAAATGTTAGTCCATCTACATTTTCCCTTTTATCTTCCTTTCTCTAATGATTCTTACCCAGTTATCTTCCTCTCTCTCTTTGCTGAGTGTGAGTGATATAATTATCAAATCATTCTCTGTGGATGAATATGAGTTACATTTGTGATGCCACCCTCAGGGATGTCCCACCTTATCCCTAGCACAAGACAGAATGTCTCTTTGGATTACTCCAAATTTTCTGAAATTGACAGGAAATACATTTAAACATCTGAAGGAAAAAAATCACCAGCTTTAATTTTTTTTTCTTTTTAAGATATGAGGGTATGCCATTATGCAAAAAAGGGGTGGTGTTTAAGTATGGTTGTCTTTCACCAATCATAGGAAGATAGACCTGTGCCCACTTCTAAAACTGCTATCTGTACCACTTTCTACAAGGATTGCGTTTTCTCAAAAGGCTATTTCAAATAGTTAGGTTTCATGGGAGGCCACCTATAGTTTATTTGCTACCACCTCATCTACCTCCCAGAATTAAAACAACATTTATGAGACTAGCTCAAATATCTAACTATTTAATAGTATAGTCAATAAATATTTCAATTCGATTCATATATTTGTCAAGCAACTAGCAATCAGATATAAAAATAGTATTCCAGTAGGTAGACAATGAAAAATTATTTGACTTAATGAAAACACAAAGAAGAGTAAGCCAATACCGACACAAATAAAAACAAATGCCACTAATTCCTCAACCAAGGGATGTAAATCTGTGGAGTCTGGGGGCACACAGAGACCTTTAAAGGGATATATAGGTCTGGAAAATTTTAAGTGACTCAATTTTGTGCTCGACTTCTAAATAAATGTATTCTTTCCTAAATTGATTGACCTGAAAAGGCTCCTGTGGTAAATATTTCATCACCATTTTCCCTTCAACATTCCATCTCTGCTCAATCACTCGCCCCTCTCCCCACCCCAGTTTATAAAGGAAAGGCACACACTTCTTCTTACTATGGTATACTTATAACCAAAAAATTTTACAAAGATGTAGCAAATAACTGTTAATTAAAGGTGTTACTCTTTTGCATAAAAATACTGTTTAATATACTAGGAAAAGTCTGGAGGAGAAAAATCAACCCTAGGTTGTTTTGAGATACAAAATCTTCCACCAAATAAAGGGATAATTTCCATGAAAAAATGGTGTTGGGAATTGGGAAGCCTCCTACAACTAAGGTTAGAAAGAAACGAAACAAAAAAACAGACTTGCTGCTGAACTCTGACTCATCCTAATAAAAAATAATATTCATCTATTAAATAAACTATTTTAAAAAGCCTCATCTATCTCACTGACACATTTTCAATAAAATTTTACTTACGCTTAATAATTATTTAACAAAATTTACAACGTCTATTGACCAACTGTACAGAAATAATTATAATTATAAATGAGAAAAATTTAAGGCTTAAAGCTTTGGATCACAGAAAATTAAAAATTTTAAAAGTCTGATTTATATATGTTTTTGTTACAGAGAATTATGATAGTGATAAGACTACATAAAAATATATTCTTTAAAATAAGATTGTGTGGCAGAACTAGAATAAAAGGAGAAAAAAAGATAAAATTTCTCACTGCTAAACTCGTTCATGTATTTTTAAGCCAAGATCAGAATTTTATTTATTTTAATTAAACTTTTGATTTCAAGACAATTGAAGATTCACATGCAGTTATAAGAAATAATACAGAGACCCTGTGTACCGTTTTCCAAGTTTCTCTAAAAGGTAGCATGTTCATGTATTTTAAAAAATAGATTATCATTTATAGCAATTAGATTCTATTGGATACATCTAAATGAATACTGTTTATTTTAAATTTTTATTATTTACAAAATGTCAGAAATTATGCCCTTTGCAATTATTTATACTTTCAAATAAAATTTTAGATGTTATCTTAAACATATAAAAGGGAACAGTCTTTCAAAATTCTCTTAGGGACTACATCGGCAAAAAGTTTGAGTATCACTGTTCTAACCCGCTATTCCAGAAGTAGGGGTCCGGAGCAAAGAGTAGGCTAACAACCAAGGATGATTAAAGAAAGCATTACAGAAGAGTTGAAATTACAGCCTAGCTTTGAAGGACGAGCTGATGACACAGCTGTGTTACTGAAGGATTCTGAAGAAAAGAAAGGAAAGAAAAAGTTATCATCAAAAGGAAGTATTCAGGGGAACCGCAAGCCTTTGGTTATGGCAGGGTGTCAGGAGATGAGGTTGGCGGGATAGGCTGGACAAGCTCACGAAGAACCTTGTCATGCTGCATACAATGTTACAGAACACATGTAAGGAACGAGTTAGCTGGGGAACAAAAAGCTATCTAACTTCCAAAACCTGGAATAAAGGGTACAAAGATTGACTGCCCTCTTAAACTAAGTAAGCTACTCATGAAAGGAAAAAGGCTGTCTCCTAGACAGCCTCAAAGAGCTACTTGATTCAGACACTAACCTTAACACATCTTAAAAAACAAAAACAAAACAAAGACAACCATCATCAGTAGGAGTTATGGTCAGCAATGAACCAACCATATGGGGAAAAAAGTCAGGGAAGCCAATTTTGAACACTGACCAAAAGAAACAATCTAAGGCAAAAAAAAAAAAGCATTCTGAGGAATTTTTCTCCATTGGGAGACCAAGAGGCCTCATTAGGACCTTGGCTAAAGCAGCTCTCAAAATGATTCACCTTCTCACTCTCTTGACATGTTCACCAATGGTCATCTAATTTGTCTTTCTGAGTTCCTCCATACTCAGAGAGGGCGCCTAAGTACTTGGGTCGCTACAAAGATACGCCCCTATGGTAAATATATAATATAAGCCTTTTAGTTTACGCCTCAATTTCAGATGAATTTTACGATTGCTACTCTGTCTCCGAGAATCTGCTCTATGGATCTTTTTTCTAGATCTCTGAGATTGAAGAATGGACTCTGATCTGTGTGGTAAATTCACCAAAAAGCCACTCTATGAAGCAACTTAGGGACCAATCTTTCTAGGATGAAAGCCTGAACACTGTCTTACAAAATTCACTAGTACTGCTGGTGATTATGATTTCTTTGTAGGAATTTAAGTTCCTAATTTATTTGTTGGATGTATGGCCAGAACTTGTCAATCTGAAAGGTAAAGGACTACTATTCTGTCCAAATATGATGACAGGAAATGTCATCTCACTGATCTCATTTGACTGTGATTTCTGACATCCTATCGTGTGTGCCAAATACAAAGCCCAAAGTCTAATGCTGATTCTTTTAAATATTATAATTTATATTTAACTATAAATTATAATATATAAATATTGTAATATATAAGGATTATATATAATATTTATATATAATCTTTGATATGATGAAACCATCAATATTTTATAGGTGAGATAAAATGTCTACATAGAAATTAAAATACTCTCTGTATTTTAAAAAAGCATATTTTAATTTACAAATATGAAAAAATTATACAGGTGTATTTTAATTTTACTTACAGCTGCTTTTCTCCCTGAAAGAAAGAATCTGTTCTTACTTAAAGGTTTTTAGCAAAGCTGGTATAAGGCTTATCTGGAAGGACAAAATAGGTAAAGTCAACCTCTAATTCAGAGATTAAATAGTAGTCATAGCTGTCATATTCAGCACATTAAAAAAACCCCACTTTTAATTAATATCTAATTCAAATTTTAGATGCTAATTGTACCTGTAAAACACTGTTTCTGAGTCTCATTCTCACCAAAGACCATAAATGAGAGTCCATACACTGATCCTCAGGTAAAATCTTTCAACTAGTTCTGTGTCTCCCTTCCAAAACACCTTGATCCTAAGGCCTAGAGCAGGCAGAACACTTGGGCACTAACTATGCTCATGATGCCGAGCACTCAGATCCAGGCGCTTAGGAAAGTATGTTTTTGTTGTTTGTTCTGTTGTTCTTAAAATAATTCTTGAAATCCTAGATGGCAAATAACATCCAGAAATTGTTAAGTTGCCATATTTCACTGAATCTAAAACATAATTTTTCATATTTTTATATCTCTGATAGATCTTATAATGTATAGCATCTTACAATTGATTAGTACCATTTTTTTTCTTAATGGTACTTAAATAATGGTGTTTTAAGACCAATGGTGCTTTAGAGTCAATGAAGTGATAGAGTAGGTTCAAAATACACAGTGCTAAGTGGACAAATGAACAATGAACGAATTCATATATACGGAATCACAATCCTCCCACCCAGAACGCTACTAGATCTGCGACTGGTTTCAGACAGTTATATTTAAGAAATAACCGGTTAGTTCTTCCTCTTCCTGTTGTGTGGTTATGGCAACATCTTTCAGCAAATAATAACTATTTTATGAGACTGGGGCAGCGTACCTAGTTCTAACACTAGAAACTTCTAAAAGCCTCAAATAAAAAGTCCTATTTGTTTTCTTAGTTATGTTGTTAATATGCTGTTAACATATTTTTCTCTCATTCTATTAAGCAAGTAATGACAAAGGAAAGATCGATGTCCCTGGTACTTCTTGTAGATAACTCTTTATACTGGAAAAGTTATTTCACCATGGTTTATAAAGACACCAGTTACCGAAAATGCATTTTCACCTCTTAAAACCTGCTTAACTCTAAAAAAGTTGGTTGAAAATTTCTGATACTCAAAATGCCTACAATAAAAAAACATAGTTCGATTCTGATCAATTCCTGCGAAACCAGTGGCCACATCAGAAAAATCTATAGAATCCCTTGGCTAACAGGCTCTGCAGAGCTGAGTTACAGTCTTAACCATTAAGGTAAGTCTAAAATCAATAAAAACAATTAATCCAAGAAAACATCATCATCAGTATATTGATAAATGGAAAGACTACAGTCTCTAATTTAACCAGTAGAGCACATTTAAAAAAAAAAAAAAAAACACTAAATGGAAAAGAGATTTAATTTAAAAATTTAGACTGAAAATATTTACTATATTAATATAATAAGAATTGTCAAATTCAATTTCATTAATTGGAGATTACAAGGACTCATCAAACATTTCAGGAGCATGATAGTGTAGCAATTAAGAGCAGAGTTACTAACCATGTGACCTTGGGCAAGTAACCTAAGCTCTCTGGGTCTCAGTTTCCTCATCTTTAAAACAGAGATTTAATAATACCTATATCTCACAGGATCATTCTGAAGGTTAAATGAAACAATACATATAACACATGTCGTATGGTTACTAGCATATAAGAAGTGGTCAATAAATGTTAGCTAACATTATTATTACCTTAAGATTTTAGCATAGGTTGTAAACTGGGGTCGATTCTCATATATCCTTACATGATACTGTCAATCAACTCATCTAACAAATATTAATCCAACCTTTGAGGGAATAAAAAAAAGCCAAGGCTGGAGCAGAGTGAACAAAGGAGCAGTGGGGAAGAGAAAACTGGCATTAGATGAGATGCGTAAGACATCTTAAGGATTTTAAAATTTTATCCTAAGTGCTACGGGAAATCATTAAAAGGCTTTAAGTAAGAGGATGATGAGATCTGAGTTAGAAATCTGGGGAAGAGACAGCATCAGAAGGAAGGAGTCTAGTTCTCAAACCGTTCTGTGGTCCAGGACAAGAGATGACTGTTTAAAAGTAGTGATGATAATACAAAAGGCGTTGATACTGGTGATGATGACAAAGAAGGTGCATGTATATATTTCAGAATTTGAAGAAACAATTTCCGATATGTTAGGGGATGAAAGAGTAGACCAATATGACACAGAGACCTAGGAACAATACGCCCATAACAATATGCGTCTTTATACAAGCACACACACACACACACACACATTTGCACATTAAACTTTGTAAACAAGTCTAAGTGCCTAGGCACTTCACAGGTACCACATAGAGATAACAATATAAGAGAGAAGGAAAAGATTATAAGAAAGGGTAGACAGAAAGAGAGAACAAAGTAGAGAAAAGGAAGCGGGGAAGAAAAGGGAGAGAGGAAGAGAAGATGATAGGTTTAGTTGATGAATGACCTCTTGTTCGAAAAGGGCAGTTGATATGCAAACAGGTGGATTTGCCTATATGGCTGGTTGGCATCATGCCACTGAGGACACAGGAGCTAAATAAAGCACATAAGAAAAGGGTGACTATGAGAGCCAGGAGATTCTTACGACAGTTACTGTTTATGTCAAGACCCACTTGTCCCAAGGGACCCATTTTCACATAATCTATAATTATCTCTTTGCTTTAATCGCCTTGTCATTCCTGAGGCTCTCATGGGCACTGGAAGAGGAAAAGCTCATTAACTAATCCTTTTTCTCCTCTCTCCAGCCACCCATGGCTTTTAATTGCTTGGTGTGTTATTATCTAGGAGTGCAACTGGGATCATTTTCATAAGAAAGGGAGGTAGAGAGGAGGAAGGGAGCCATGAGTCCCTGAGGTATGCACCACAGACAAACCTTTGCTTTCTCAATTATTTATGCCAGCTGAGGTTTTACAGGCTGAATAAATCCATAACTCAAGTTCATTCTGAGCAGTCAGATTCTCATGGGGGAGTTTCCCACTTGCCTATCCACACTTCTGTAGTCCTCAAAGAACAACCAGAATGTAACAAGACATATGTCATCCAATTTATCACCTATCACCAAAGTGTTAACACAATGTTGATCATGGGCAACACGGTGAAACAGGGACGGATGTCACTATTACCAGCCACAGAGATGGAAGGAAGCAGGATAATCTTTTTGGTGCTAAGGGCAGTGAGTGGTTTTAACGGGACAGTAGTATCCCAGAATGACTTAGCCCATTGAAAGCATAAAAATCCAAACATTTTCAATTTTTAAAATACAAACTATGTAAATAACATACTATTGAAGCCTCAGAGTCTTAACACAGCTTTGTTAAAAATGGGTTTCTCTCTAACAATGTGAAGCTTTGAATAAATAACTAAATGGAATTTTATACCTCTTGATTTTATAAATCACAATAAAACAATATCTGTTGTAGTTTTTTCCTATAATCACACCTCTTTCAGGATAATTTTAGAGTAGTATTTGTGTAAGTGGCAGGCTTTTATGCTACTTTCATTTCAGTTCATATTTTCACCAAAAATACAAAATTAAAGCATAAAATAATTACTTTTATTCTACTTTATACTTATAGTCTTCCATCTTATAATCAGAACTATAGAGCAGTCGATGAAAAGATATTTCTATAATATTTTCAAAATCCATTATTGTTTAAAAATTTTAACTTTATAAGTCAATGATGAAAGAATCTGTTTAAAATTCTACAGGCTTTTGTGTCTGACCACAGCAGTGACCTCTGGTATTTTCTGCCAAAACAGTTCATTTGTCTCATAGAACAACTAATCAATTCCAGAGCCCATCAATCATTTTAGTTGTATACTGGTCTAGTCTTGCTCAGAGAAGGTCCAGATGGCCGCCTATGTAAGTGGGATTAATAAAATTCTGATATATTTACATAGCATCAAACTACAAAATATACAGGGAAGATCAAATCTTACTGCAAGGTGGGATGAATATGTACATGCTTCATTTATTATATTTTTAATTCTTGCCCTAATTCTCAATTTATGTGTCAACGTCTAGCTAAAATCCTTTATGTATACAAGTCACTGAAAGTGATTTCTTGTTAAGTGAGTCAGTCTTTGGAGTACAGAACCAATGGACTCTTCGCAAAGCCCTACGATTATCACCCAGAGCCTTTTCTGTCAGTCTGCACTATACAGGAAGCAAGTGATCTCCAGACCAGAGTAACTGTGAGTTACGGGATTTCTCACTCTCTTGCTTCTGTAGTTCCAAACACAGGTCTAACAGCATTGGCTCTCCCTTCCCTGTTTTCTATTTTCTTCTGTAAAAGCAAACAGCCTTTTTCAAACCAGACTGAGGTGTGATTTTTTGATCCTCATGTAACCCTTATGTCCTGGGTCTATGATGAGTAACAAAATAAATAAAAGCTAACAGTGACATAGTAACTTATTGTGTCAGATACTGATCTAGGATGCCTTTGTGTATGCATCCCTATAATTTATGTAAGTGCTAGATGTGAAAGGTACTAGAGTTAACCCCATTTTACAGATAAATAGCTTCTCTAAGGTCACAGAGCTAATATGTGGTAGAACCAACATTTGAATGCTGGCAGTTTGGGTCCGTAATTTTTGGTACTTAATTAACCTCCCACTATATTCCCTCCATTATACTACAGAACAATTAACTAGCTTCAGATTGAGAAACTGGTGTCAGGGCTCCAGAATGGTAACACAGAGATCTGTAACTATGACATTATATTGTCATTTTCTGTTACAGAGTGGAAAGAAAGGTCAGAACCAAAACAGGCAGGGACCAAGCTCAACATTGGCCCCAATAGTCCTTGGCTCAAAAACATTTACAATAAAACTAAAATGGGTCCTTAACTTATCATCTATGGTGCACATTAGTCAGGAAAACTGCCACAACAATGGAGCCCAAGCCTTACCAAATGGGCTTATTAGATACTGGTTTTCCTGATCTTTAAAACTGTGAAAAATAATTAGAGGTTTATATGTAAAAGTTTCCAAAATACATTTTTTATGTTTTTAAAAGCAATGATTCTATACAAGAAAACTTTTCCTTTCATTCGAGTTTACCATTAGAGTTTCTGAAACTCTAAAACTGTCACTTTCATCTCAGACGAACAAAATTCTGCCAGGAAACTGCATTTAGCCTCAGCACAACTTTCTCTTGGAAAAAATAAAACACCAGATATTACATTTCACCAAAGTACAAGCAAAATTTGACTAGCTAAACTTGAACAAATAGCCTGTTTTCAATGTTGCAACAGCATATTTTTTCTTTTTTAAAATTATTGGGGTGACACTGGTTAATAAAATCAAATGGGTTTCAAGTGTACAATTCAATTATACGTCCTATGTATGCTGCATTGTGGGTTCGCCACCCAAAGCTGGATTTCCTTTCGCCACACAATAGTGACTACATCTGGGCCTTCACTGGAGTAATCCAACATTTCAGTATAGAATAATTTTTTATCGTGATCTCGTTTGTTATGCTGGAATTCTGTTCAATTACAAAATGAATTCTCTAATATGAGAAATTACTAGGAACTATCATTTCTGATTTGCTGTAGTAACAGAATTACTGTTTATAATAGTGAAAAAGCTTTCACTGGCTCTCCCATATTCATGTTTCTTTTTTTAAAATTAATTAATTAATTTTTTTTTATGGTGACATTGGTTAATGAAATCCAGTAAGTTTCAGCTGTACACTTTAACAGTAAGGCATACACACACACACACATCTACATATACATATATATTTTTACACTGTGTGTTCACCTACTGTAGTTAGATTTCTTTCTGTCGCATTCTTACTGTTTCATACTTTAACAGTATGTTCCAGAATACAAAGATTTTAGACCATCTTATAAGAAGACTAATATTTAGACGACCTAAGGAAACAAAATCAAGACTAACCAGTTTTGCCCATAGCAGAGGTTCATATTTCATTCGATTAACCAATAATGTTTATTAAACATACATGTAGATGTCAAAAATATGGAGAACATACTTTTCAAAGGTGAAGAAGCTGAGAGGCACAAATATCCACAATGTTTTGTCTCATAGATTCATAATGTGTGTTGAGTTGAATTAAAATCTGTACTTTATGAAAATAAGTGTTATTATTTTCTGTTTCTCATGATCAAAATTTTAACTATTGATTTAAATCTAAGAGTCGCTTCTTTAGGAATTGGATGAGGAATACGCAGGTAGGTTAACTCTATTTTAGGAATACTCCAATTATCCAGATATCTACTCTCGCTTTGGCTGGAGTACATATGAGTTGTTTACTGTACTGTAGAGGTATTGTGATCAGTCGGGTCGCTGGACATTCCATAAGAATCCATATTCAGCATGTCATTTTGAAAAATACTAGAGTCTGAGGGTCCTTAAAGTAATTGGCACACAAAAGAAAGGCCACTGTTACTTATAGATAAGTGATTGATATTGTTAGGAAGTATGTATGGTGATTTTAAAAAAGCAAACTCAAGAACCTATCTCAATTTATTTATCTAACTAGGAAAGAAAAATAGCCTATACATTTTCTTAATTGCCTAGGAAAAGTGGGGAGGATGGGTGCATCACAGGAAAACCAAACCAGCACTCTCTGTAACAAGGCCACTAGGCTAAGTCTACGTAGCAACAAGCACTGAGCTATCAGCAACTCAGGGTGCTGTGGATACCTCTCAACCTCTGGGCATTTTACTAGATACCTACAGAGTTCTGGGAACTTCCTCAGATAATGAGAATACAGAGATGGATAAAATATGATCCCTGACCTCCAAAAACTAAAGGTTTAGTGGAAAGGAGAAGGTTTTTGTTTTTAATTGTAATTCAATGTGCTATAACATGATAAATGCTGTAACAAAAATGTGAACAAAGGACTATGGGAAAGCAGAGAAGGAATGACTAACCTCCCCTCCTATCATGTAGGAAAATGACTTGATTTGAACAGTTATTAGACTTTAATTAGTAGGGTTAAGGTTCTAAGACACCAATTTTTAGAAGATGCTAAAGACAGAATATACAAATTAAGAATCCTCAAACACTTTATGAATATCTAACATTTCAGGGGAAGGGGAGTTAAACCTTGCAAGTTTTAAACTATGCTTCCTCAAAACTGTATGGGCTCCTCAGGGATCCCAAAAGGGATCAGGGTGGCAAATGTACTCCAGGCCAGTAGCAGCCTTAAAGGCTTCTCATTCCCCTAAATTCTCCATCAGCCCTTCCCTATCCTACCCCAAATAAACATTTAATCTAAGTAAAAATGGTGTGCTTGTTATGCAAGTAGATTTGACACAGGACCCTGGTATTAACTGAGTGGCCATTAAGTGGAAACTATAAGCATTTACAGTTGATTTAGAGTGGTATCAATAATTCTCCTCACAGAATGCTACCTGGGAGTTCTCATCACAACTTGGATAATGTCGGCAAACATTTCTGTGAGACTGAAGCATAAATTTTTGGTACAATTTCCTCTTCCCTCTACTATTTCCCTTCAATAGACTCAGGTAATCCCAATTTCCCACTTGAAAATTAGGCTCATTTATATTATGCTAATGAACAAAAAAAGTTCAGATATCTCAAAAAAGGTAAGAGCATCAGAGATTCTTATTTCTTATTTTTATTTGTAAAGTAACGATCTTAGAAGAATGACACATGACTTTAAAGATGGAGAGAATCTTTTTTCCTGATTTACACAAACACAATAAAGAAAAATCCAAAAAATTTTATAGGTAACATACAAAATTTAAGACTTTTGTTAAACAATAAAAAAAGACCTTAAATTTCTTTAAATTGTGATAAAAATGCATAATATAAAATTTACCATCGTAACCATTTCGAAGAGTACAGTTCAGCAGTGTTACGTATGTTCACCTTGTTGTGCAACCAGTCTCCAAAACCTTTTCATCTTGCAAAACTGAAACTCTGTTCTCATTAACTAACTCCCCATTTCCCACTCCCTCCAGCTCCTGACAATCACCATTCTATTTTCTCTTTCTATAAATCTGACTAGTCTTGATACCTCATATAGCACATCTTTTTATGACTGTCTTACTTCACTTTAGCATTATGTCCTGAAGGTTCATTCATGTTTTAGCTGTTTCAAAACATCCTTCCGTTTTAAAGCTGAATAATACTCTTAGAACATACCATGTTTTATTTATCCATTCATCTGTCAATGGACATCTGAGTGGCTTTCACCCCTTGGCTATTATGAACCATGCTGCCATGAACATGGGTACACAAATATGTGTTTGAGATTCTCCTTTCGATTTGTTTGGATATAGAATTACAAGTAGAATTGCTGGATCACACAGTCATTCTTTAATTTTTTGAGGAACCTCTGCAATGTTTTCCTTAGTGCACCATCTTACACTCTAAAATGATTTTTAATTTGTCGCTAGAGTAAATAAACTATAAAAATTCTTTAAAAGAAAAAGTGGCATTTTAGAGAAAACTAACAACAACTAAAACTCATAGCTTTAGATTGTCCCAGACAGAACCTTGCCCTACCAACTACTTATGTGGTGTGAAGAGGAACTGTCTGGCACTGATTCGGACACGATGATTTTAAAGATTATATAACTAAAAATTCTTTCCTGCCATTGATTATCCTACTAGAGATACCACCAAATCAGTTTCATGTTAAGAAAGAGTTCTTCACAGATGGAAGTTTAAAGATTAAAAATACACACACACACGCACGCACACACACACACACACACACACACACACACACACATGTACGTATAAATATCCCTATTATGAAAGACCAGAAGAGAAAATTACCTGATGATTTCTTCATGATACAGAGAACTAACAACTGGCCCACCAAAACCAGTATTTGCTTCTTTTCCTTTCTTCTCTGGCGACTGTGGGGGTGGAAAAGGTAGAAAAAGACATATGGATTAAAGCAGTGTGTATTCAAGCCAGTTACAAAATGCCAGTTTGCTAAGGAATACTAAAGGCTTGACCACCCACCAGTTCTGCAAGGCCCGATAACAGTTTCAACACTGTCAGAAAGGCAAGAGGACTCTCGGGCCATCACAAGTGGAATGAGAAGCCACGAGTGAGCTAAGGTCATTCCTCTTCTGCCTTCTAGGGCCACCTAAAAGCCGTTTCCTTCGCTAATTATGTTAGCTATGTTCATTGGAGAAAATATGGATGTTCGATGTGGAAAAATGAAAATGAAATATGAAATATAAATACTAGACAGGAATATGATGAGGAAAATTATATCTAGATTAACAATATTAAAGTTCCCCAAAAAGGAAAAATCCAAGCTGTAGTAAAACTTCAAATTTAATTATAAGGAAAAACAAAGAAAAAAATTTTAGGTGGCATGAAGAAAGGAGAGAAGGTGGAAGGGAGAGAGGAAAAGAGGTTGAGATCTAAAATAAGAAAGCAAACTCATAAAAATGCTTTCCAAAATCAAGTATTCAATAGGCCCCGCCCCTCAATATTCTCAAGGAGCACAAGATTAAGATTAAATTTAGAAATAAGATTCTTCCAAAACATGTAACGTGCAAGCAATGAACCTGAATGTTGTTATTGTCTGAAAGGATTAAATCACAACCTCTGCAAAAGCCCACATCTCCTGCAATATTGACACTCAATTCTACTCTACTGGTCTCTCCTTACGCCAGTACCACACTATTTTAATTATTGCAGCTTTGTACTAAGTTATTTTTTTTTTGAGGTGAGTATCTTTTAATTTATATATTTTAAAAGTTTTTTCATTGTGAAATGTGAAAAACATATTGAAAATGTATAAAACATATAGTTAAACAAATAGTTATAAAGTAAGCACCAATGTTGCCACCACCAAGGTCAAGGAATAAGACACTGGCAGCACCAAGAAGTTCTCTATGTGTGACTTTCTGACCATAACTACTCTCCCTCTCTCCCCTAGAGGTTTCTGCTTGGTTTCTACAGTAATCATATATACTTTTTCCTTTATTTCCACAAACTATTTGAGCATCCTTAAACAACATACATTAACATTTTTTTTATAGTTTCTACATTTAGTAGTATACTTATGCCTTCCTCAGCACAGGATTATAGATCTATTAACCTATATTGTGCTCAATTTTTTCGTTTAAAAATGTGAAATATAACACATACCAAAAATTACATAAAACATAAATTGTATACTTTAAATGTTATACAGAAAACACCCAGTAATTACGACCCAGGGAAGGAAACAGAACCTTGCTAACACTCTAGAAGCCCATCGCAATCTTCTGTCTTTTTCTGGATGTGAGCACTATCCTGACTTTTAATCACTTCCTTGCTCTTCTTTATAAAGATAATAAAATTCATCTAAATATGCATTCCTAATCAATATAATTAACATCTGTCTCATTTTGATATTTATATATGCTGTTTCTATTCTTGTCTTGTCAACATCATGTTAGTAATGTTATTGTTCCTTAACTTTATTTTCATTGCTGTCTAGTTATTCATATTCTGTAACTATGCAATAATTTATTATTTTAATTTTACTGTGTTGGATATTTGGATAGTTTCTACTTTTGCTATTAACAGCAATGCTGCTGGGAACATTTCTGTATATGTATCCTATATATTCATGCATTTCTCAAGGTGTTAGACGATATACACCTACTAGCTAAGGCAAAACTTTTCCAATTTATATTCCTATCAGCAGTGTAGTAAGTTTTGAAATTGCAAGTGTGAATCCTCCAATTTTGTTCTTTTTCAGCATTGTTTTGACTATGTAGGGCCTTCTGCAATTCCATATGAATTCGAAGACTGGCTTTTTCATATCTGCAAAAATAGCAGTTAGAATTTTGATGGAGATTGCACTGAAACTGTAGGTCACTTTGGGTAGCACTACCGTCTTAACAATATAAAATCTTCCAAGCTATGAACATGAGATGTCTTTCCATTTATTTAAGTCTTCTTTTATTTGTTTCAGTAATGGTTTACAGTGTTCAAGTGTAAAATCTTTCACCTCCTTGGTTAAAATTATTCCCAGGTACTTTATTCTTTTGGATGCTACTGTAAATGGAACTGTTTTCTTAGTTTCCATTTTAGGGTGTTCATTGCTGGTGTATAGAAACACAACTGATTTTTGCATGTCACTCCTGTATCTTGCAACTTGCTGAATTCTTTTATTAACCCTAGTAGTGTGTGAATTCTTTGGATTTTCTATATATAGGGTCATGTTATCTGTCAACAGAGATAGTCTTATTTCTTCCTTTTGAATGCTATATTTCTTTTTCTTGTCTAATTGCTTCAGGTAGAATTTAAAGTACAATGTCGAATAGCAGTGGTAAAAGCCGGTAGGTATCCTAATCTTATTCTTGATCTTAAGGGAAAAGCTTTCTGTCTTTCACCATTGAGTATAATGCTATCTATGGCTCTTTCATAAATGTCCATTATCATGGTAAGCAAATTATATCTCCATTTTTGAAAGCAATCTTAAATGGTATAGAATTATAAGGTGATAGTTTTTCCCTTTTGGTGTTGCCTCTACTGACTTCAGATTTCTGAAAAGAATTCTGCTGTAGTTCTTATCTTTGTTCTATTTTTTTTGTCCGGATGCTTTTAAGATTTTTTTTTTCCACTAGTTTTTAACAATTTGATTATGGTATGTCTTGGCATTTTTTTCTGCTTAGAGTTCATTGAGCTTCTTGGATCTGTGGGTTTATGGCAATGATTCTCAAATAGGGGAGACTTTTTGTTCCCCATATCCCCTCAAGAATGTCTGACAATGTTTGGGACAATTTTGGGTTGTCGTAAATTGGTGGACCTATTGGCATCACTAGAATTGCTGCTAAACATCCTACAATGCCCAGGACAACCCTCCACAACAAGGAATTACCCACCCCCAAATGTCAAAGGTGCAGAGGCTGAAAAACTCTGGTTTATTATTTTCATCAAATGTTTAAAATTTCAGCTATCATTTATTAAATTTTTGTTTCTGTCTTCTCTCTTTTGCTTTTTCTCTTCTTTCTGCTAGGGCTCTGTTCATTTTTTGTTCAGTCTTTTTGGGCTGTTTCATTTTTATTAGTTTCATTTGTTATGTCTTCAAGTTCACAGATCTTTTCTGACATAATGTTTAATCTGCTGTTAATCCTATCCAGTTGATTTTTCATGTCAGATATTATTTTCTTACATCTCTAGAAGTTCCATTTGGGTTTTTGTAGCTTCCATTTCTCTCTCCATTATGTTCATGTTTTCCTCTACTTCTTGGAATATACAGAATATATTTATAACAACTGTTTTCATCTCTATCATTTCTGCTTTCATTGACAGGTTTTTCTCTTGGTTATGGATCATATTTTCCTGCTGTCCTTGAATGCTTGAAAGTCTTTTACTGTAAGTCAGACATTGTAAATTTTACACTCATTTGCTGACTTTGTTGTGTTCCTTTAAATTATGCTAGACTTTGTTTTGGCATGAATTCGGTTCTATGGAATCAATTTGACCCTTTCAAGGCTCACTTTAAAGCTTTGTTAAGGCAGGAGCAGAGCAGCCTTTAAGTTCAAGCTTAATTTAGACTCACTACTGAAGTGAGATCCTTCGGAGGCCTCTATCAGATACCCCATATATTACATTTTTCTTTCCACTCTGACCAGTAGGAAATGAAATATTCTCAGTCCTATATCATCTCCAAGACTTCTTTGGCCTACTGCTTTCTTGTATTTCTTTTCCCAGCCTGTTAGTTTCCTTTCACACATAGATTAGTATTCAGTCAAAGGGACCCTACTGCAGATCTCTCTCCTACGCAGGAACATCCTCTCTATTATTTGGCCCTGCATTTCCTAACTCGAATCAGTGAGACAGCCGGGCTCTTTTGGGGCCCCTCTCCCTTCGCTATATTCTGGAAATTGCTTGCAGGTAATAAATAAGCTAAGGCAATCACAGAGCTTACTTTGTTTCCCTTCTCTCCTTGTTTTACATTACTTTTAGTGCCACGTCTGAAAATTTTCATTTCATCTATTGTGTCCGGTTATCTTCTTGTTTTAGGCAAAAGGGTAAATCTCATCCCTATTCCTCTATGCCTGGAGTCGCAGAAACATTAATTTAAAAAACCAGCATAACATTCCATGCGGTAATATAACACAATTTACTTAACCATTATTTAGGTAATTTTCACTTTTCTACTCATAAAGATATGATGAATACTGTTGCACATAAAGCATAATACAATTGTAATTAAAATCTTCAGGGAAAAAATTTGATTCCATAATTTGATTATAGTGTATTCTAAATATATTTCGTCTTCCTGTGATTAATTCCTCATTCTGAAGCAACTGCACAAAGCATGTCAGAATGCCGGTGACAACTTTTTTGGGAGGTGTGGGGGAAGGGAAGATTATATCTTAAGCAGAAATATTTTAAAATAATCTCCCATTATCAGAGTGAATTCAGAATAAAGCTGTCAAAGATGCATTAGTTTTCCTCTCCATTCACTTCATCCACAAGAAGGGGAAGACTCTGGAGACTTTAGCTTCCAGGTTTCCACTCCAGTGAAATGTTTCTCACAGCACCTTAAGAAGTTTATTCCATTTCTCTCTACTCAAAATCCATTAGGTTATTTTTATGTTGCATCAGCAGTTAAAGAAAGAGACTCTAGTTTGGCAGCCAATAGGATAAAATCTGCCAGTTCTTACATTGCCTCAGACTGTATTATTTGAGACACTGAAATGCGCCTTCACCCAGAAGAGAAAAGATAGGTTGTTGGCTGGATCTTTACCATTTGGATTCAGATTCTGCATTAGTCAGTTGCAGGGTCAAGACTTAAAACATTGTGAAACTTTCTTTTCCATCTTAAAAATAACTATTCCAAACATCATCAAGCTAATATATACAAGGAAGGGTTTCTTACTTTTATGTGCTATCTTTTTGGCTGCTGTTTTATTGGCTTGTTTGCTTAATTTGTTTATAGGTCTAGCTGCAGGACTTTGGGTAAATTAACCTCTCTGCCTCATTTATAAAAATAAGAATAATAGTAGCTACCTTATGTGGGTATTTAAAGTATTAGAATATATATGTAAAATAGAACAGTGCCCAGTACAAAGTGGTGTTAGCTACTATGTAAGTGTTAGCTACACGTTAGCCCAAATATGGCCATTTCTGCAAAGCAAAAGTGTCTCAGCCATACAGATACAAGCTGTTTTGAGGTGGAGACTTACAATATTGAAACATGAGTCTTTATCTAGTAGCTTTAAACTGTCAATTCTCCTGATGAAACAACACACCTCAAAATTAACCAGCCAACCAAACAAAAAAACCTAACATAACGCTGTCATTAAAAAAAAGGAAATAAAACTAAGACTTAAGGAGTGTGCTTCACACTTTATGTATATTACCCAATTTCAACTTCAAAGTAATTCTATAAAGTTGGCATTTTTACTGTATTTCATTTAATTAAGACATCAAATTATAAAAAAACACCATTATTTTATATAATGCTACGAAAAACATAGCCAATTAAATATAATATATACACCATCAATTTTAAGACACATCCAGAATTTTTTAAATGTTAAGAACTGAAGAACTGTCTGCCTTATAGTTAGTGAAGTAGCTCTCCATTTTACAGATTAGAAAACGAAAAATAAGAGAGGCAAAGTACCTCATGCCACATAGTAAGTGGCAGAATTGAGATTCAAACCATGATCTTCTGATATCTAAAACCTGTGCTCTTTTTACAAAACTGTGCTACCTCTCCAAGCTACTTTAGGAAGCATTATTACACATTTACAATATTCTGAATTAGAATTTTGCTCTTTCTTAAGTGTACTTTTATATTTTTTTAAAAGTACTGTATTAGTTCAAAAAGAAACTTTAAAATGAAAATAAATATATAACACTTTCACTTTTTTGAGGCTATTATGATAAATTACGTACAACTTCATCAGTTAAACAGACTAATACTACATTTCTAAGCATTTTTAAAGGAACACTTTTCTAATAATCATTTAAAAATATTCATTGTAGTTTTCTTGAAATATGAAGTTATTAATTTCTACATACAAAAGTAAGAATATTAATCTCAACTATTACCTGTCATTAAAAGCATTAATAAAAGCTTTACCATGAAAATATTATTGGTTGCTAATTATAACAATATGTATAAAATTTCTCTAAAAAGGTAAATGCCATAAATCTATGTTTTTTAACCTTAGTTTTTCTTAAAATTACAAAGGCAAAGCATTGTTTAAAAAAATCATTCCCTAAAATTGTAACAACAATGGACATTTAACAAGGATTATCTAGAAATGTTACATAAATGCTTAAATTACTATTGGAAAATAATTTTTAGATAAAAGGAAAGACAAAATAATACATGAAAGTAGATATTTTATCGAAACTTCTAAATTTCAGCATTTCCTATTTTTTTGCATATATACTATGTATACTAGATATACTATGTATACTAGCTTAAAAAGTGACGCAAATTTTTTAAAAATAAAAAAACTTAAAAAATTTTTTTTTACCGAATAGTTTAATCTGCATTACTAAAATATATGAAATATTTTTTCCAGATAATTAAAATGGCCAACAGAACTCCCACCAAGTAAATTTCATCACTCTGTACAACAAAACAAAAAATGGTAAATTGCTCTTATACCACTCTATAATGGAATTTAAGAATAAATATATTAATTTGTCTTCTTAATTTCCTGGCTATTGTTAACTTTAAAAGTTCTCGGTACAAAAGGGTATCACTTGTACATATGCCCAGCTTCCATTGTACAATACATAAGGTACTTATCTTTGTGAAGTATTTTTACTCTATTTAATATTATTTTTAAACAGCTCCTGTGGAAAATTACCTTCAGGTTATTATGACTAACTTTCTAGAAATGTAACAATGACCAAGATTTAAATGTTCTTTGTAAAATTCTGAATATAGTATATATCATACCTACTCAGAAACTGTAACTCTCTTTAGATTTTAATCACCAGAGAAAATCATAGAAGACCAACAGATTAGAATATTTAAAATGACATTTCTGTAATAAGTAGTAAAATAAATAAGAAAGGACCTGTATTTTAAGCAAATAAAACAAATGGCTAATATTTTTAAATTATAAGCAATATATCCAAATCGCTTGTGTAAGAAAAACGTTAAGACCCAATGGACAAACAGACCATGGATATGAGCAGACAACCAGATATCTGAAGTTACACAGAGTTTTAAAAATATTAGCACGCCTTATTTCCGGCATTAATACAGCTTATTAATATTATAAGAAAAAAATAACAATCCTGAAGAATAGTAACTTTGTATAGGTTTCAACCATAATCCTCATCTTTACATGAAATTAATGTTCTTGAATTTTTAAGATTAAAACATCAATCAGAATAGATATTTTGGTCTATACCTCTCTTTTCTGTTGTTTTCAATAAGTATTTAAAAATCTGGCCCCTGGGATACTTCCAAGTTTCCTTGGTTCTGTTCCCCTCTCCCACTTTTATCTGGTTCTTCTGTTTCCTTTTGTCTTTATTATCCTTATTTTGCTTGATTTTGATGAAATTCTCAGAGATTTCTCTGTGTGAGGCTTTGAACCAGAAGGGAGCTTTGGTCGGTTAATTTTAGAAGCTCTAGAGAAACTTCTGTGAACCCTTGTACTCAGACACAGATCAAAGTTTACAAAAACCCCTCTAAACTTCACCTGTTGGCAATTTTAGGATTCTGACATTTGTAGGTCAGTCAGACTCCCTCGTGCTTCCTCCTACAGAGATGCCAACGCTACACAAATGTTGTGGCGGTTGATGTGAGTTTGTCCCTATTTTCTCTGATCAACTAGTTTTGTTATAGATATATACCTAAGGTTATGCTACCCTGGTTATTCTGTTGAGGAAGCATTTGAGAATAATCAAAAACTATGCTATACCCACTGCCATCTCCCCAGAATTCCAATAACCATGAATGACTTTTGATGAAATGCATAAATGGGAATACCCAAATGAATAGATTAGTATTGCTAAAATAGATGTATTTCCATTCCATTTTTTTCCTATTACTTTTGCCTCCATTCAACCAACTATTGCAATAGGATGGATGATTTCATGAAAGAGAGGTACAGAGACAAGTTTAGTGAACGTCTGTTCTTTGTAGCTTACCAAAGTCTTCTGAACACTATTTCAACATTTTAATAGCTTTCCATATTGTGAATTCCAACTTTTCAGAGCAGAATCCTCAGAACCTCATTTCACAGACTCCTCTGCAACTAGGACGTGCAGGCCCATGACCTCAATTCCATCAATCAGATCCACAAACCAGTCACTTGGATATCACTGACCTACAGCAAATCATACTTCTCGGTTTGCAGCTCAAAATTTGGTTGAAATAATCCTACCAACAAAAGTAGTATATTTGATATACGGTTGATCCTTGAACAACATGGGTTTGAACTGTGTAGGTCCACTTATATGTGGATTTTTTTTCAATAAATATTATAAATGTATTTTCTTTTCCTTATGCTTTTCTTAAAATATTTTTTCTCTAGCTTACTTGATTGAGAGAATACAGTATGTAATATATATAACACACAAAATGTTAATAAACTGTTTATGTTATCGGTAAGACTCTCAGTCAACAGCAGGTTAGTAGTAAAGTTTTGGGAGAGTTTCAACTGCATGGGGGGGTCAGCACCCCTAACTCCCATGTCGTTCAAGGGTCGACCATAAGCAGAATTCAAATAATGAAATCAAACTTATCACATGAAATAATATTTTCATTTTAAGTACATAAGAGAACAGTTATTAATGCCATAGCAAATTCACAGGTGGGAATCAATATTATCCAGTTAAGTTTCTAGTGGCAAAGTCAGTCTCTGACCCTATCCTATATATCACTCTCATCAATAACTGGCATAAGGTACAAAAAAGTATGCTAGTCAAATATCTTGATGACAGGATCAACAAAAGATAGTTCATACAATATATGACACACTCACGATTCAAAAGAATATCTTAATGTTAAAATATGATAAATCAAATAAATGGAACTTAATATGCGTACAAAGTACTGAACTTAGTACAGAATACTCTGCATAACAGAATGTGTCAAAAAGACTTGAGATTTTAACTTTCTGAAAGCTAAAGAAGAATTAACTGTAATGTGGCTGCCAAAAATATTAAAATAATTTTAAGCTATATCAGTAGAAGTTTAGTATTTGAATGAAAGTTTTATTCTATAGTGGTCACACTATATCTCCAATAGTCTGTTCGATTGCAAAAGTCACATTGTAACAGAGGTGTTGAGGGTGAAACCTGTTCATACAGAATGACTGGGATGATAGTGGGACTTGATGGTGACAGGGATGGAGAACAATTTTAGAAATGAGAGATATCTAGCCTGAAGAAGAGGAGACTTAAAAGCTGTCTTAAAACAATGAAGGATTCTTATGTAGATGAAGAATTCTTATTCATAATTAATTTTTCAGAAATATAATTACAATCAATGAGCCTTCAAATCTTTTTCTGTTATTTTTCTCATTACTGCCAGATTTATTCAGGTCAGTCTTCTAAAAATTAAAAAAGGTAATGGTAATTTTACAGTTTTTTATAGTTTTCAATGTAGGTAAGTTTATAAGCAAAACCTTCAAAGAGTTTTAAAAACTCTCTTCATTTTCTAACTCTATATCAAGGCATGGCACGCATGACTGCCCCCAGGGTAAGAAACACGGGCAGACAGTAATTGTATTTGACAGCAGCAATTACATGCAAGGTTGGAGATGAGAAGACCATTAATGTGTGTGCAATAATTGCTCTGGCATTTTCTGTTACTACTGAGGGTCAGCTCGAAGAGCATTCATGGCAAAATTCGGCTTGGATGCAGCTGGTCTAGGAACGTGTGAACACACTGGTTATAGTCACAGCAGGCAGGCAGAACATTCCTTTAACAAAAGACTGATAAAGCATGAACTGGAAACAACTAATATGCAATAGTAAAAAGTATTTCCACTGATACCTTTCAATTAATTATGAATATCAGAAAAGCTTACACAATGAATATAGATGCTCCTTGACTTACGATGGGGTTAAAACTCATTATTAAGTTGAAAATATCCTAAGTTGAAAATGCACTTAATACACTTAACCTACCAAACATCATAGCTTGGCCGAGCCTACCTTGAATGTGCTCAGACACATATATGAGCCTACAGTTGGGCAATTACCTTGAGATTCATCTTAAGAGTCACTGTCTTCCTCTTATCAGAAGCAGGAGACACAGATGGGCATTTTGTAGACACGATGGGATACAAAAACACAAAACGCAATATCCAATAAACGCTGACAACACAGTACACTGTAGAGCAGGGGACCCCAA
>NW_011888846.1:1949775-1951611 GCF_000151845.1 Pteropus vampyrus | reverse complement strand
TGGGCATTTTGTAGACACGATGGGATACAAAAACACAAAACGCAATATCCAATAAACGCTGACAACACAGTACACTGTAGAGCAGGGGACCCCAAACCCGAGCCATGGACTACTACCGGTTCGTGGCCTGTTAGGAACTGGGCCGCACAGCAGGAGGTAAGTGGTGGGTGAGTGAGCAAAGCTTCGTCTGTATCTGCAGCCGCTCCCCAGTGCCAGAATCACTGCCTCAGCTCCACCTCAGATCATCAGGCATTAGATTCTCATAGGAGCAACGGTTCCTGGTGCCAAACAGGTTGGGGACCATTGCTGTAGAGTGTCGGTTGTTTACTCTCGTGACTCTGTGGCTGACTGGGAGCTACAGCGCACTGCTGCTGTCCAGCATCATGAGACGGCATCACAATGATGAGTCCAAGAAAAAGTTAAAAACTCGAAGTATGGTTTCTACTGAATGTGCATCATCACTTTTGCATCATCGGAAAGTCAAAAAATTGTAAGGAGGGGACCATCTGTATGACTAAACATTAATTTTTATTTAGCAAGAGTTCAAACAAATTATCTTTCATAACATCACACCACAACGAAAGCTTACTGGGTATTTGGAAATTATATTAAATAGAAACCTTGGAAATCTGAAAACTCTGGAAACATGAGAAAGACAGCATTAACAGCAAGCTTGTCCTAAAAACAACAGGAAGATGGTAGACTAAACACAGAGCCTTGGCTCCGTCTCTCTCCATAAAGCACACTGGGGAAGCTCAACAACTAAAACAGGCCTGGAAGAAGTTATGATTGTACTTAGAGGGAGAGGATGCAGGGGCAAAGGCTGGGGTAGAAATTTATTTTGGCAGTAAAACCTAAACCTTCAGGGACCTAACCACCTGATGACGACAGATTCCCTCAGCAAGCAGAAGGGGGCACACCTGCCACATGTGGGTCCTATACACAGTGAATCCTGCTTACTCTGTCAGTCCTGGTGGGCCAAACTCCCCTAAATCTTTGTTTTGGAGGGAACTACCTTTTTTCAGCTCTCACCTGCAGAGCCCTAAGAAGAGAAAGGTCTCTCTTACGCCATCTCACCTCCTCTCCATGGGAGATCAGAGGATACTAACTCACTAACCCACTAGACTGAAAAAAAACTATACCTGCCTTTGCCTGACAGTCTCAAAAGACCTCAAAATCAGATCAGTGCTAAGGAAACCCACAATCGGTAGTCAAAGAAAAATTATAATTGTTGAAGGAGAGGGAGAGGGAGAGGCTAAGATGAATCAGAATGAGCGGCTTCTTTGGACGGAAGCAGAATTAACTGAAGAAACAGAAGAGAATTCTCATACAATAAAATGTAAGGACGTACAGACATACACAAACACTAAATGTATTATTTCATAAAAGTCTACTCATACTACAAACATTAACTTTTTAACAATGTTGATAATATACATCCTAATTTAACATCTCTCTCCTATGGCATGGCTCAAAATAACCCATCATTGAATAAACATGATTCGGCAACTGGAATGTTTTCAAAAAGACAATGAAAAATGTACATAATTGTTAGAGCCATATTCGAAGAGCATACATGCCATATTATTAGGTATAATTTATGTTAAAATATCTCTAAATGTTTCGGCTTGACTCAATTCAACACAGTAAGTACTTTTAAACATTTACTTTCAAACACTGAGCTTATCACCGAAACGTACATCAATGAAGGTACCTGCTGTCAAGACATTTTTAGTATTACCAGGGATTTAAGATGTTGCCACATAAAACAGATAAGAAACAATTTAAGACAAATAAGATCAAATATTAAAGTGTACACTATAGACAATAAATGTG
>NW_011888846.1:1946259-1948860 GCF_000151845.1 Pteropus vampyrus | reverse complement strand
AAAAAATTTAAGTCAATTTGTTATTTAATTCACAAATTCCTCTTATTCAAAATTCTATTAAAAGAGAGATTCTTGTACAAGGGAAAGAGCGTTAGGCATCTAGTTTTATTTATACAACATTCTTAACTTTTACAGATGGAAAAATCAAATACATGTGATTTCAAGAAAACATTTAAATCTAGTAAACTGCATATGCTTCCTCAAGATGTTATTCTGGGGATAAAGGTTTAATTTAATAAGCTTTGACTCAAAATGTAAAATGAAGTCATTAGCGTGTTATTTATTCTAATTATATTCAAATTTAAATCAACAAACCAACAACATAAAATTGAAATGTAAATATAGCATATTCAAGAGGGATTTCCTGGGACTACTTATGACCATGTTTCTATAAAAATATTTACTACATGTGTGATATGGAAGCGGTCTTTCACAACAGGGTTGTAATCTCCATAACAATTAATAAATTTGGAGTCATTTATTTTCAAAGTACACATAACATTTCATGAGTTAAAAGAAACTTTCATAGTCTATGTAGTTAAATATATATAATAAGCATTATCGTCTAAGAGTGATTTTAAACTATCACAATTCCGAAAAGAATTCCAAAAGGCTGAAATATCGCAGTTCCAAAAGGAAATTCATTAGGTTATTTCTCAAGTTATTATTAATTGACAGCCTAACCTGGGTCTATTTTGTCACTTCTAAAATTGTCAGAAGGAAGGATACTTCCAGGCTATATCAAATAATGTCCAAGAGTTCTATAATTCTAAAAAAACTCCAAACCACTAAAAATCTGAAAGAATTTTGTCCAGTATATTCAACACTCAACATGTGATGGAAAACTGGTAACCTGAACTGCCAACCACCTCCAGAATATCATCACCTAAGTTGGCTTCCTTTTTTCCTGAATTTGCTGATGACTGTTCCCTTTGAAACTAGGGTGATAGTTGTTCCTTCTGATATTCCATCTTGGTTGATATGAGCTCTGAGAGAATCTAGTGAATAAGGTCTATCCCACAATAGAGCTGAGGCAATAGACTGTACGAGATACCAAAGGTTTATGAAAAAGAATCCTTCAGACATTGGTAAAACAAAACGATAGTTGAAATTAAAAGTTTAAAAGAGAAAACATCCTTGACAGAATTGTTTCTAGTTTTACATCTTGATAAGTATAAGCACACTTAAATCAATGGGGAAAAAATGAACATTTAACGTATTTTATGATTATTTAACAATGCATTTTTATTACACTGTTATGATGAAAGTGTATATTAGAATGTTATTAACATATCACACTCAGAATGCAAAAAAAAATTTAATAGTTTTCTTTAAGGATGTTAGACCTACACGCTGCTCTGTAATTTTTCTGTAGCAATCTATACCATTAAAAATTGAAAAATTTAAACACTAAAGATACATTCACACTCTTCCAACCTACCTCTTTATTCTTTCGTATAAAGTTATAAAACCTAGTTCTTCCACATATGAATTTTTCTAAATCAATATGTAAACATCTTATGATTACGTTTAAATCATTACATTAATAATTCCCAAGTAATAATCTAAGGTCTGCCAAAAGTGGGCATTTAAATATTTTTCAATATATGAATTATAAAATTTAGAGGCAAAATAATGTTGTTGTTTTTTTAATGTTTAATGTTTACTGTTTTTTCCTGTACAGGGCCGTTTCTCTTCACTCCAGACAGAACTTCATAATGCTGCTAAAATAACACTCTAACCCTCATCTACCTATCCATATTTTCCTAAGCAATGACTCACGCAATAAACTTTTCTCCATTTTCTGAATATACCAAAGTCTCTTCTACCTCTACTCCTTTGCACCTGCTGCCTCTACCCAAAATGCTGTTTCACCCCCTGCTTCCACGCACACACAGGCTCAATCCATGAGACCCAGCTTAACGGCTACCTCGCGACTTCCCAATGGCTGGTAAGCGACCTCCTCCCTCGGGTCATGCAGCCCTTTGTTCACGAAGCCGTCAGTATTATTCTCACTCCACCACAATGACAAGGTTAAACGTTTTTCTCTTTCACTAGATTTTGATCTTTCTGAAAGGATTATGTCTTATCTACTTTTGTATCCCCAAATCTAACACTAATGCCAGACAAATTGATTGAATGAAAAATAAGTAAATGGACAAACGAATGAACATATTATTAAATCTTCCTTTGTAACTCAGTAGCTATATCATAGCAGTACAATGAAAATTACAGAAATTTAATATTTTGGATGCTACCCTAAGATCCACTAAATTAAGAATCTCATGATTGAGAAGAACATTAAAGAACATTTAGAAAGAAAAAAACTATTAACATAATGAATAAAATAAATAAAGTGAAACAATGATCAACACACAGTTTTAACCATGTCTTTCCATTTAACTATTTTCAAATATTTCAAAGATGAGGCATCATCATCCTTTTATAGAAAGAAAAATACCAAGTGTATCAAATTAATTATCCTTAGTATCCTTTCATCTAAGTCTAGCTCTAGATGATAGTTCTACCTAATCTGGATTGATAGAGACAGTATTTTAAATATTTTAGATAGAAAGTTTTTGAAGTCCATAGGCTTTTGGT
>NW_011888846.1:1940040-1946209 GCF_000151845.1 Pteropus vampyrus | reverse complement strand
TGATATGAGCTCTGAGAGAATCTAGTGAATAAGGTCTATCCCACAATAGAGCTGAGGCAATAGACTGTACGAGATACCAAAGGTTTATGAAAAAGAATCCTTCAGACATTGGTAAAACAAAATGATAGTTGAAATGAAAAGTTTAAAAGAGAAAACATCCTTGACAGAATTGTTTCTAGTTTTACATCTTGATAAGTATAAGCACACTTAAATCAATGGGGAAAAAATGAACATTTAACGTATTTTATGATTATTTAACAATGCATTTTTATTACACTGTTATGATGAAAGTGTATATTAGAATGTTATTAACATATCACACTCAGAATGCAAAAAAAAATTTAATAGTTTTCTTTAAGGATGTTAGACCTACACACTGCTCTGTAATTTTTCTGTAGCAATCTATACCATTAAAAATTGAAAAATTTAAACACTAAAGATACATTCACACTCTTCCAACCTACCTCTTTATTCTTTCGTATAAAGTTATAAAACCTAGTTCTTCCACATATGAATTTTTCTAAATCAATATGTAAACATCTTATGATTACGTTTAAATCATTACATTAATAATTCCCAAGTAATAATCTAAGGTCTGCCAAAAGTGGGCATTTAAATATTTTTCAATATATGAATTATAAAATTTAGAGGCAAAATAATGTTGTTGTTTTTTTAATGTTTAATGTTTACTGTTTTTTCCTGTACAGGGCCGTTTCTCTTCACTCCAGACAGAACTTCATAATGCTGCTAAAATAACACTCTAACCCTCATCTACCTATCCATATTTTCCTAAGCAATGACTCACGCAATAAACTTTTCTCCATTTTCTGAATATACCAAAGTCTCTTCTACCTCTACTCCTTTGCACCTGCTGCCTCTACCCAAAATGCTGTTTCACCCCCTGCTTCCACGCACACACAGGCTCAATCCATGAGACCCAGCTTAACGGCTACCTCGCGACTTCCCAATGGCTGGTAAGCGACCTCCTCCCTCGGGTCATGCAGCCCTTTGTTCACGAAGCCGTCAGTATTATTCTCACTCCACCACAATGACAAGGTTAAACGTTTTTCTCTTTCACTAGATTTTGATCTTTCTGAAAGGATTATGTCTTATCTACTTTTGTATCCCCAAATCTAACACTAATGCCAGACAAATTGATTGAATGAAAAATAAGTAAATGGACAAACGAATGAACATATTATTAAATCTTCCTTTGTAACTCAGTAGCTATATCATAGCAGTACAATGAAAATTACAGAAATTTAATATTTTGGATGCTACCCTAAGATCCACTAAATTAAGAATCTCATGATTGAGAAGAACATTAAAGAACATTTAGAAAGAAAAAAACTATTAACATAATGAATAAAATAAATAAAGTGAAACAATGATCAACACACAGTTTTAACCATGTCTTTCCATTTAACTATTTTCAAATATTTCAAAGATGAGGCATCATCATCCTTTTATAGAAAGAAAAATACCAAGTGTATCAAATTAATTATCCTTAGTATCCTTTCATCTAAGTCTAGCTCTAGATGATAGTTCTACCTAATCTGGATTGATAGAGACAGTATTTTAAATATTTTAGATAGAAAGTTTTTGAAGTCCATAGGCTTTTGGTGGTCACTGGCAATCTATCAAGTAATCTGTAAGTGGTTTCACAGTTTGATTACAATGCTCATTCAGCAAAGGCCTGGCACTTTTTCAACACTTGCTGGTTTTCTTGACTTGTTAGATAAGAAATTAATGATGTATTATTGGGTGTATTTACATTTTAAATAAGTACTTAATTTTATTATTAAAACAATTATGATGAATAGTCATTAAAATTTATCTTTAATTACTAGTTTTCCTATGCATAAAAATAGCAGACCATGAATACCAAAGCTTAAGAAACACTTTCTAATTGGCCCAGAAAACTTGCTGCTTCTGTGTGATTTATTTTTATTTCAAAGCAGTTATAATCAAGATTATTTAGCTTTTACTATTGAAAAGTGAAAGCTGAGACACCTGCACAGAGAATATTAGTGACAACTAAGAATAAGAATCAGTATAAAGGACATAAGAAGAGATGAAACACTGCCATTTATGACAACATGGATGGACTTCGAGATAGTCATGCTAAGCAAAATAAGCCAGGCAGAAAAAGAAAAAGTTGAAATCACTTGATATCGTTTACATGAGGGTTATAAACCTAAAAGCAACAAATGAACAGGACAAACAGAGACTCATGGACATGGACTAGTGGTTACCAGAGGGTAGAGTAGGTGGGGGTAGACAGGGTAAAGGGGGTAAAATATTGGGGGGTAGGGGGAGAGTAAAGTGGGTAAAGGGGATCAAATATATGGTAGCTGAAGGAAACTGGACTTTGGGTGGTAAACACAATAGAATATACAGATGTCGAATTATAATGTACACCTGAAAATTATATAATTGTATTAACCAAGGTTATCCCAATAAACTTAATTAAAAAAAAAAAAAGAAAAAGAATCAGCATAAAAGAGATAACAACTCTCAAATACCAAGAAACCTGCCATTCATTTTACAAGGATTCTTTACTCCGGATCCTGTCTAATCACTCTTGGTCTTAAGCTATTCATTTACAAGTTGGCTAAAGTAACCAGTAAACACTCCTTTGGGGCATATCATTTGTAATAAAGATTTATTGGTCTGCTGCCTCCCAGTATAGGTCTGACCCTGAGTTTGTAATTAGGCTGTATAATGTGAAAACTGAATGGTGGTTCACCATCTCGCTTTATGAAATGGGATAAACATATGAAATAGAATGTTTAATTAAATAAATTAGGAATGTTAGTTTCACTTATATAGCTTTAAAACATTTTTAGCAACATCATAACATATGTCCAAAAGCTCAGTAAGTATAGTTCTACAAATGACCTAGGAAATAGATGTCATACTTCACTGTATATATGCTTTATTTCTCACTCATTAATTCAACTTATAGTTACTGCCTCCTAACTGGTAGTACAATGTTGACCTAGACAGATATGTCTTCTTAACCTCTGGAGGCTTAAAGTTTACAGGAGGGAAGAGACAAGTATTCAGTCATTTATAATGTCAGTAGATAAATACTATTAAAGTTTAACCCACATAGATTTTAAAGTTATACTTCATTTTTTTTCCTCGAAGTCCTATGGACTAATATTCTATGCACAAAATTCTATACACAAAATTCTATACATTGTTTCCATCCCATGGTGTTATGAAGCAACTCTGGCTGATGGTTTATAGTCACAGATTTACCTAGAGGAAAATTCTGAAAATCACACATGGGTACAAACACACCTGTAATTGCCTGGTAGCTTAATTTCCCCAAATGGGATCAAACTAGACACAGTGACATGCACTTTATCTCACATAATTTATTGTGGGGAACGTTCCATATCATTCTTTTTATTGCTGGATAGTTGTCCATTATATATCATTATTTAACCATTTCCCAATTGATGACCATTTAGATTGCTTCCAAAATTTCAGGAAGGCAAATAATGCTGCAATGTATATCCATATGTATATGTATATGTATATCTATATCTATATCTATATATTAACTTTTAAATATATTAACTTTTCCCTCTGAATAATTTCTCTATAATTTCAACCAAGTCATTTATTCTATATAGATATAGATATAGATATACATATACATATACATATGGATATACATTGCAGCATTATAGATATATAGATAGATAGATAGATAGATATCTTCTGGAATTTGCAAATATTTTTATGGAAGATGTCAGAAGTGAAACTGTTAGTTTCTTAGCTAACACTCCCTAAAGAACAGAACCTGAGGCAAAGTTTGCAAGCTCAGGAATTCTTAAGTGAAATCCCAGGATATGGAGAATGAGAGTTAAAGGTAGGTAAGAAGGGAAAGCCAATAGAAGATGTTGCTGTTCCTGAGCTGGCTTCACTGACCTAAGTCACACAGGATGTCTTCCTGCCAGGCTAAATGGACCACCATGTCTCAGAACAGACAAGATAAAAAAGGAAGAAAGGCAAGAAAGGAAAAGCAATTTAACAGCCAGTTGCTTCCTATCACCTGCCTCTCCTTGGTCAAAATTTACACCCTGAACTTCTAGGCTTGCTACCTAACCTCTCCACACAGCTGCTGGAGGTAAAGCTTCTGCCATACACACCCTGTCCCACCATCTGAGTCCGGCAGGAGTAGAAGGAGACAAAGCTTCCATGAGTCTGGTTGGGTAGGACGTCCTGCTGAAGCTGGTCCTCACGCCACAGAAGTCTAAGTGGGCAGGTGGTTTCAGGAGGACAAAGAAACTATCTCCTAGAAGATTGTGCCAATTTACACTGTGCATGCCTGTGACTTCCTCATGCTCCGCCAACAAGCCTTCTAATTCAATCTACCAGATGAAAAGTGGTATCCCTTACATTTCTTGGTTATTAGTGAGATCGAGCATCTTTCACTATTTATTGGTGTTTGTATTTCTTCTGGAGATGGCTTATTCTTATAAATTTCAGGGGTAATTTCTCTCCCTTCCATCTATTACTCTCAGTTCTACTCTATTACCTAAAATTACTCCAAGTTACCTATAAAACAGATCCTTAAGGCTACCAGCTTAAGGATCATAAAATCATCACTGGTTATTCTATCCATAGCTATAACAGAAAAGGACTAGGCAAGAACATGACAACTTCCTTATCCCCAGTTTCTATAATTACATTTTGCATGATTGGGAAACTTCAGCATGTAAGAAAAGTCTGCATTTCCATCCAGTTTCCATGTCCTCAAGCTCTACTTAGAAAGCTCCGTATCAGTCAGAACAATGGCCCCTGCTTGCCATTGTCTTTACCTCTAAGCCAGTTAAGCTTCATTGCCAGTGTCCAGTTCAAATTTTCTTTTACTGGAAGGTAACCATCTCCAATATAGAACCTTTTTCCATACAAAGATGGGCACCAAGAAATTCAGACCCAAATTTATAATAACATCTTTTTCCTCCTATGCTCTTTTTTCTTTTCAAGAACTTCCCTGATCGTTTTTTTAAATTTGATTTCTGCATTGTACCCAAGGGTCAATCCATCACTCCACTCTCTTTTTTATCTTTACCATAGTCTGAAAATTGAAAGATCAACAAACATATAGTAGCTTTGATTGTAAAGCTGTAAAGTTAGTAATATTTTTGGTCTCAAATTGGAAATTGCGTCAAATAGCTGCAAATCTTACTTCACATGCATGTCAATAAAACTGCTCTCCAGAAGAAGGCTACTCTATAGCGAGACTGGAAACAACAGAGTATTCTGACAGTGTTTTAAACTCAAACCTTTGTGATATATATTTTTAAATGAATGTATTTATTTTCAACTTGGTTAACAAAATCTAACTCATACAGCTGACAGATTCAATATATATGGAGAAAAACTGTATTTTCCAACTCTAAATTCAAGGAATATGACTTAGATGTAACTGAATCCCTTCTATATGATTCAGGGTTTGAAGTCACAAAAAGGAAATATATTAACTTTTCCCTCTGAATAATTTCTCTATAATTTCAACCAAGTCATTTATTCAACACAGCCTACCACATGCTGTGTTATCACTCACTAACTTCCCCCAGCACCGCTAACATTGCATCCCATTTATTCTTTGGTAGCATATTAATAAAATTCTTGCCTGTTAAATATTATAGTTGGTATAATAATAAAAATAATTTATATTTGCATTACACTCTACAGTTTATAAACTCCTTTCTACATTATAATTTCAATGAATTATAATCTTTCTTCACAGCTTTAAAACATGACAATATACTACAAATTTCCAAAGGCAAATCATATCAAATATTGCAAATAAGATTTTAAAAATATAAAAGACCAAAAGAAATTAACTGCCATTCCCTTACCTTTCTCCAAAACTCCACATTTGCACTGTTGGTTCATGTTCCCAATTTAAGCTTTAAAAAAAATACATACTAAATTTCCCTGTACTGTATTTCAATCAATTGCCTAAGCTGAGGCTACAATGTCATAAATAAAGTACCTGATCATAAATTTCTCAAAAGACATAAAATCAAAGACACCCAACACCTACAAATTAAATGCAAAAAGCACAAACTAAACAATGAAAAGGAGTTATGATATGAAATTCAAGTTGATCAGTTACCTAACCAGTATATTCAGAACAGAC
>NW_011888846.1:1935762-1938330 GCF_000151845.1 Pteropus vampyrus | reverse complement strand
ATTAACACAGTCACCCCTAGTTTTACAACATAAATCGATCTGAAAAGAAAACAAAGACTATGGCACTTGGAAGTCTAGAAATCTAGTATAGTCCTCGAGCAATGAACAAAAATATAGAATAATTCCACAGAATAAAACATATACAAAAGAAATGCTCCCATGGACTATAAAAATTAATATGCAGAAAGGATACAAGGATTAAAATAGTGATAGAAATGATTTAGTCAACTATTGTACAAATACTAGACGTTTTAAACATTCAATCTCTAAATATATAAAACTTTTGCATAGGATACAAATTTGTGAGACGGGAAGAGGAAATCAACCTTAAAATATATCCGTCTAGGCTTATAATACAAAATTTTAGCATCTCAAAATGTTAAGAATTAAAAAACTGTTAAAAAGGAGATATAGTTAATTGTCCACGCATTTTTTTAAGTAAGCAATTGAGATAAAATTATTTGGGGTGCAATGTTAACACCAAATGTAGACACAACTGTGTTTTAATTTAGGTTTTAATGTTATTTAATTTCTTAGTAACACCATCAAACTCCCTTTGCTGTAATTATTGATATTAAATGCTAAATGATAGGTAATATGAAGAAGATTTAAAAATATACACATATGACATGTATACGACCAATTAACAAACCATTACCACCAAAATAAAAGCTCTGGATTCACTTGATTAAAATATTTCTTATAATCTGATACTTGTATTAAAAGGTTAACTAATGCCTACATTGATATCTGCTTGTATGTACATATACAGTTATTCTTCTATACAATAAGGTTAAAATTCTGAAATTGTGATATTCCATGTTGAGATTTCTCCTCACTATAGAACTCCACATAAAAGTAACACTTCTAAGTACTTTCAAAGACTAAATTCTTTCCAAAATATTGTGGAGACTTTGGTTTCAGAATAAAGAATAAAGAGAAAGACCACTTTTCTATTATTTTACAATTTCCAATTTATTAATGATTCTGTTAATATTCACTTATATCCAGTGAGAAATATGAGAAGAAATAACACTATGTTGCCAGGGAAGAGCATAAAGCTATAAAGACATCTTGAAACAAATCTGGTTAGATTTCTCTTTAAAAAGTTATAAAATAAGAAGTACCTTAGACTGGCTTAAAATACAGTTGAAATCTATACTCATTTTTAAAAGGGTAGGCAGTCCTAGAAAAGAACATCAGTCTCCAATAAAATAGAGTCAAATATTTGATAAATATTTAAGGGAAAGAGAGAACATAAACATAACACATCCACGACAATGTATTGAGCAATGTGGCATGGGGAAATAATGCATGTCTCTGTCAAGCAAGCCTAGGTCTGAATTCTTGTTTCTGTATATTCTAGCTATAGGCGCGTTACTTAATCTTTTGGTTAAAATATTTAACCTCTCTGAGCCTTAGTTTATCATGTGTAAAAGGGGAGTAATAATACCTACCCTACAGGATTGTTAAAAGGACTAATCGAGACCAATATCATCTGTTACTCTGAATCATTTTTGGTATAGAATATATTTTGGAATAGAATAGAAATAATGCATTCATTAAGTTTCAGGTATATCATTTCACTGACCTTTGTATCACTGTATTCTTAAAATAAACGGAGAACAAAAAATTATCTTCCTTCACTGGGGTTCAAATCCAAATTAACAGATTTTCAGGCCCTACATTTAAAATAGCCCAGTGTTATAACTACTACATGATAAAATGCTATAATAAAACCTAATTATACATTAAGAAGAGTACGTGGGACACATCTGAATTTAAATAACAACAACAAAAAACCAACTTATCTTTCCTAAGTATATTTCTCTTTTACTTAAATTAAAATTATAGACTTTACTAAAAGTTCCACTAAAGTTTTTTCAAATATATGAAATATTCAACCTACGGAGAAACTAGAAAACTGGAAGATGACAACACTTATTACGTCTTGTGTAATGCTAGAAGAAATATCAAAACTAACATTCTTCATATTTGAGAATCGGGTTCCAGTGCACCCAATCCCACTAATATCAATGAAAACATGAAATTTCCCAAGGTAATTTCCTATGAGATTTATGATGCAAAACTATAGCGTTATTTAAAGATGGAATGTAAGTCCTAAATGTATTCACAAGTTTTAAGTTATACAATAAAATTATTTTTTTCATAGAGAATGAAGTTGTCAAAGTTTTTGCATATACACACATACAGGTATATACACACATACTGCTTCTTCAACTGGCAAATATAACAGGAGAAAACTAGTAAATGCATGGAAGGAATGTAAAAATACCCAACGACATATCAGATGAATATCAATTTGCCAATTTCCCCCTAAAGCTAACCAAAATATTATCCATTTTTTAACCACTGGATTTAACTGGCAAACACGCACACACACATACACATGCACACGCACGCACACATATGAACATTAAAAATTCTATAGTTCCATATTGCACAACCCTTTATAAAGTCAGTAGGGTAGATCACTTTATGTTTTTACTAATACATGATATTTTACTGTATCAGTAATTACTTGTTTATGGAGGCTAACAAATTTGA
>NW_011888846.1:1929836-1935712 GCF_000151845.1 Pteropus vampyrus | reverse complement strand
GGTATATCATTTCACTGACCTTTGTATCACTGTATTCTTAAAATAAACGGAGAACAAAAAATTATCTTCCTTCACTGGGGTTCAAATCCAAATTAACAGATTTTCAGGCCCTACATTTAAAATAGCCCAGTGTTATAACTACTACATGATAAAATGCTATAATAAAACCTAATTATACATTAAGAAGAGTACGTGGGACACATCTGAATTTAAATAACAACAACAAAAAACCAACTTATCTTTCCTAAGTATATTTCTCTTTTACTTAAATTAAAATTATAGACTTTACTAAAAGTTCCACTAAAGTTTTTTCAAATATATGAAATATTCAACCTACGGAGAAACTAGAAAACTGGAAGATGACAACACTTATTACGTCTTGTGTAATGCTAGAAGAAATATCAAAACTAACATTCTTCATATTTGAGAATCGGGTTCCAGTGCACCCAATCCCACTAATATCAATGAAAACATGAAATTTCCCAAGGTAATTTCCTATGAGATTTATGATGCAAAACTATAGCGTTATTTAAAGATGGAATGTAAGTCCTAAATGTATTCACAAGTTTTAAGTTATACAATAAAATTATTTTTTTAATAGAGAATGAAGTTGTCAAAGTTTTTGCATATACACACATACAGGTATATACACACATACTGCTTCTTCAACTGGCAAATATAACAGGAGAAAACTAGTAAATGCATGGAAGGAATGTAAAAATACCCAACGACATATCAGATGAATATCAATTTGCCAATTTCCCCCTAAAGCTAACCAAAATATTATCCATTTTTTAACCACTGGATTTAACTGGCAAACACATACACATGCACACGCACGCACACATATGAACATTAAAAATTCTATAGTTCCATATTGCACAACCCTTTATAAAGTCAGTAGGGTAGATCACTTTATGTTTTTACTAATACATGATATTTTACTGTATCAGTAATTACTTGTTTATGGAGGCTAACAAATTTGACCCAAAATATATTCAACCTTTGTTCCTAATAATAAAATATGTTATAATAGAGTTCTGCTATTAGAACAAATGGCTTTTGGTAGAAAAAACAATCTCTTTATAATTTGGAAACTAGAGAAAAAATGCAGTTTCGATTTCTAATTCCTAATACACTCCAATTGTTGTTTTAAACTAAAGCAAATTTGAAATAATAACCCATATAAAAGGAACTATTCCTAGATTATTTCTTCTGCCTATGACTTTAATTCGTCTACTCAAATGTGTAATTGCTTTATTTACAAATAAATAGATAATGCTCTATTGCACAAGAAAGCCTTAAGAAATTTTTGTAAAAAAATTTTTAGTTACAAAAGATACTAATGTTCTCTAAATTTTCTAATAAATTTAGATTACCAAGTGAAATTTATGTTACTTATTTGTATTATGTGAATTGAACAAGACAACAAAATCTTTTTTCATTTTTAGTTCTTATTTATTATTCTAAAGCCATAACATTTTTAGATATAGATATGTTCTTTATTGAAGCTATGTCATTATCTTTCACTGAAACATTATATTTTGATTACACACAGCTAAAAAAATTTTAATTTCTAACCTTACAGTTACTGTAATATGCGTCTATAAAAGAAACAAATACAAAGTAAGCACAATAGAAGTGTATTTATCTTCACAGGGAATCACAGTAACTTTAAACTGTGAAACACTGCCCTCTATAGCCCACTGGATTAAAAAACAATTTAATTTACCTAAATCTCAACAATATAATGCAGACTAGGAATTTTGGATTTTTCAGAAGCAAAATTCTTCTGTTCCATAAAGCTCTTCTTTAAAAAAACAGATTTACCCTAGACAAATGCCTATTTCAAACATTCTTCAACCTCTTTTAAAGTCTCTGCTTTCCTTTGGCTCACCCATAATTCCATTTGTAGTAAATATGACATTATCTTTCATGTTTGTGCTAAAGAATACAGTATTTAACTCAATTAATCTAACTCAATTAATCCAGATAGAACATATCTGAGAAAACATAGACACACACCAATCCATATAAAAAGGAACAAAGATAGTGAGTGACTTCAGAATTTAATTTAAACAAGGTTGTAACTTGATTTTTTAAATTAACTTGGTGCTATTATAATTGGGAAAGCTACAGAAGGCAAAAACAAGCAGGATAGCATACTCGGTACTAAAGTAATCTAGCTGACTGCAATACGGGGCACGTGGGTTCAGACTGTTCTCAGCCCTCTTTCTGTGTCACATACAGGACTGCCAGGCCGGTTCTGTTTCAGAGACTGCGCGGGTACAGGGAATATAAACATGAGTGAGATATAATCTTAATTCTGGGAACGTTTGCAGTATAATGGAAGAGAAAGGTCATTTCGATTTAAAATGGTAAGTACAATGAAAGTATGGACCACAGAGAAGAGGCACTTTGCCTATCTTGGTATGGTTCAAGGAATGAGGAAAAGATTCCTAGAGGTAAAAATGCCCTGAATTTGCTCTTGAAGAATGAACAAAAATTATTCTAGTTAAGCAGAGAGGAGAATACAACTTGAACCAAGATCATAAGGTAGAAAACAGTAAGATGTAGGGCAGTAAATATTGCAACCCTATTCTATGCTTCAAAATAATTAGTGGGTCACAAAAACAAAATGAAATAATAGATGCCAGGACCCCACCCCAGGAAACCTTAAATTGGGGGTAAAACTCATGCATCTCTATTTTTAAAGCTCCCTGAAGGGATTCTGATGCACAATCAGGATGATGAAACAGTGTAAGGAAAAACAGGCAGTTTGATAGAGCTGGAACTTAAATAATGAGGAGGGACAGGAGGGGGCGTTGCAGTGTGGATATGAACCAGGCTATGGTGAAATTTGCAAGACAGGCGAATTTAGCCTATAAGTAAAGGGAATCACTTTTAAACTGGGAAAACATGCTCAGATATATATATATAAATATAATTTCAGATAAGCCATTTTAGAAGCAACACGGAAGACAGAATTGAGTGGGACTCACTCAAAATAGGGAGAAATGTAGGAGGTAGAAACGGCGTAGCCAAGAGGTGATGATATAAAACAACGGTAGCAGCGATGGAAAGAAAATGAAAAATGTAAAATATTTATAAGGTAAAATTAGTGAGACTTGGTAACTAACTAAATGGGACACTAAGAAGCAATAGCAAGAGCAGATCACTTGAATTAACAGGTATATGGCAGTACCATTAAATAAGACAGGGAATAAGAGAAGAAAACAGCTGACAGCAGAAGAGGAGGGTAAGTAGCTGACGAGTTCCGTCTTGGACTTGAGTTTGAAGTCCCACTGCTACACTAAAGTAGAAATGCTCAGCAAGTATTTCGACATGTGAAACTAAAAGTCAAAAAGGTAGAGCCCTCAAGTTGAATGTAACCTATAGATATGTTTGACTTCACTCACATTGTGCTTAACTTTATTTTTCAAAGCCTCATTTAAAAACCAAGAGATTTCACATAAAAAATTAGACTTCACATCCGATCTGGGCACTCACAGCAATAACCAGCTGGGGCTAAGGTCCAATCCCTGTTTAAATAGAGCATACTCTCCCACACAAGCCACAACTGCCATGACTGTGTATAAATCCCAGCCCACTTGATTCATTTTTGTTAACGGCCTGGCCCCTGCAGGCATTTCAGTTTTTAAAAAAATCTTTTTTGTTACCTTGGTCTAAAAATCCCGAGCCTTGATCACACAGAAGAGGTCAGGGCTAAAAACAAATTTATAATCAACATAGGCTGTAATTAAAACTGCAGGAATGGCAGGGAGAAACATCAACACAGGCTGAAATCTTCGGCAAAATAATATTTAATCATGTAGTTTTTGCTTTATGATATTCCTGTGGTCTTTACCACGTTCAAATCTCAATTCAAAATGCACTTTCCCTGTGTGTGTATATTATAATCTCTTCAGCAACACTGTTAGTATATAACCAAAATGCTGAATTTTCTATTCATTCCCAGGTAGTTTTTTCAGAAATTAAAACAGCGTCCTGCATATCTCATGTACTATAAATGCTAGCTGAATTAAATGAACTAATCCCCCTAATTCTGAGCAGCATAAATTGTGCCCTGGAACTTGAAGAAACAAGAGAGGAGCCAGAAGAGGGTTAGAAATCGGTCCTAAGAGTGTAAAGGGATTTGTGTGAGTTGAGAAAGAAATCAGAATATTCTGAGAACTATTTAGCAGGTATCTGCAACAGTGCTAAACCTTGTGGACAGCACGGCCGGGGCACAAAGCTAAATCCGACATGGTCCTAGGCTCTGAGGAGTCTTTAAGCTAGACATAGTACTATCAAGTATAAAGGTCAGATGAGGTTCTTTCTGAGATGATTGTTTAACACGTGAGAAAATGTAGCTTGAAGAATGATTCTCTAGCATAATGAAGCTAGAGAAAAGAAACCCAATTCAATAGCAGTACCTGATAGTCAACAAAAAATTAAATCTGAATGTTGAGAAAAAAATCAAGATAAATTTTTGGCGAAAAACATATCTGCCTAATCGTTTTTGTTTTGTTTTGTTTTCTTTTGTTTTGTCTTAAAGCCTACAGCATTTTGTATTCCTAGGTGGTCTCCCAGCCCGACCCTGCTTAGCTTCTGAGATCAGACAAGATTGGTCACATTCAGGGTGGCATGGCCGTAGACGCCTAATCATTTTTTAAACAGAAATTCCAAAAGTTCTAACTACTTTTACAGGTAAGCATGCTATATGTACAAATTTATCTGCTCTGATGTTCAATGAATCTTTATAGGTAAAAGATAATCTTTATAGGTAAAAATACTATAAAAACCACAGTTTTCAAAGGCTAGATGGCTACTGGATAGATAAATAACCACTTATTTGGCTATCAAAACAAAAGAGAGTAGAGTGTCAGTTTTCATATCTATGCTATTCATCTTCATGGACAATATATAAATATAATATCACGAATGGATGCTAGTCTAAGAGTCATCAGACTAGTAAGAAAAATAAAGTTACTAATAAGATCCAAAATAAACATAAAAGTTTTAAAGATCTAAGAAGTAAAAAAAATAATAATAATAAAGGCAAGAGATCAGATGTTCAGTGAGAACCAAAGTATTAACAATACTACTGAAATACCTAGAAAGCCCTAGAATTCCTGAGAAAAGTGTCTTATTTATAATGAACTTTGCTCCCTCTGGTGGTCACAAAAGGTTTTACTGAGTGAGTACAAACAGGCAGAACACAAACAGAAAGAAACTGCAGAAACTATCCAAATTAACCTTCATCTATGTCAGACAAATATATGTTCAATTTACAAAGAACATTTGTTAAAAAGAAAGAATTTAGAGTTTAATGTTTTGGAGGCAGCCACGCAGAATTACAAAAACAGTCACAAATAGATACTTCTAAAAATAGGACTGAATGAGTATATGACGTATGGGCGAGAAACTCCATAGCTTCATTTTATACACTTTCAAACTGTTTGCATTTTTATTTCCATATGCCTGTACTACTTTCATTAAAATGTTATTTATTGGACAATATAGAATATCTGTATCTTTTTATAAGTTTATAATCAAAGAGTGTATTTCCTTTCTCAGAGTTAAGAGCCATAATCCTTATAATAGAATATTCCATGTGCCCCTTGACCATCTTATTTTAAATTGCAACCTCATCTCCTGTAAATCCCAACCTTCTCCCCTGCCTTCCCCCATAGCATTAATCACCTTCTACTACACTATAATATTTACTTACTTATTTAATTACTTATGCCTGCCAGATTATATACACACACATACACATATACACACACAAAGACACACACACACAGGAATAATATTCAGCCATGAGAAAGATGGAAATTCTGCCATTTACAACATCGTGAACGGACCCTGAG
>NW_011888846.1:1927337-1929786 GCF_000151845.1 Pteropus vampyrus | reverse complement strand
AATAATAATAAAGGCAAGAGATCAGATGTTCAGTGAGAACCAAAGTATTAACAATACTACTGAAATACCTAGAAAGCCCTAGAATTCCTGAGAAAAGTGTCTTATTTATAATGAACTTTGCTCCCTCTGGTGGTCACAAAAGGTTTTACTGAGTGAGTACAAACAGGCAGAACACAAACAGAAAGAAACTGCAGAAACTATCCAAATTAACCTTCATCTATGTCAGACAAATATATGTTCAATTTACAAAGAACATTTGTTACAAAGAAAGAATTTAGAGTTTAATGTTTTGGAGGCAGCCACGCAGAATTACAAAAACAGTCACAAATAGATACTTCTAAAAATAGGACTGAATGAGTATATGACGTATGGGCGAGAAACTCCATAGCTTCATTTTATACACTTTCAAACTGTTTGCATTTTTATTTCCATATGCCTGTACTACTTTCATTAAAATGTTATTTATTGGACAATATAGAATATCTGTATCTTTTTATAAGTTTATAATCAAAGAGTGTATTTCCTTTCTCAGAGTTAAGAGCCATAATCCTTATAATAGAATATTCCATGTGCCCCTTGACCATCTTATTTTAAATTGCAACCTCATCTCCTGTAAATCCCAACCTTCTCCCCTGCCTTCCCCCATAGCATTAATCACCTTCTACTACACTATAATATTTACTTACTTATTTAATTACTTATGCCTGCCAGATTATATACACACACATACACATATACACACACAAAGACACACACACACAGGAATAATATTCAGCCATGAGAAAGATGGAAATTCTGCCATTTACAACATCGTGAACGGACCCTGAGGGCATTATGCTAAGTGAAATAAGACAGAGAAAGACAAATACTGTATATCACTTATATGTGGAATCTAAAAAAGCCAAACTTACAGAAACAGAGTGTAGAGTGGTGTTTACTAGGGGCCTGGTGGAAATAAGGAAGAGGGGAAAACCTTGGTCAAAGACCACAAACTCCCAGTTATAAGACGAATAAGTCCTGGGGATCTAATGTACAGGATGGTGATTATAGTTAATAATATTGCATTACATACTTGGAAGTTGCTAAGAAAGTAGATCTTAAATGTTCTCACCACATAAAAAGAAACAGTAATTATGTGACATGATGAAGGTGATCAAATCAACGCATTGTACACCTTAAACTTACAGTATTATATGTCGATTATATCTCAATAAAACTGGGGGTGGGTTAAGATGACCAGTGTCTATGTAAGAGAAAGAAGAGGGAGATATGGATACAGAGACACCAGGGAAGAAAGCCATGTGAAGATGGAGACAGAGACTGAAGTTATGCTGCCAAAAGCTAAGAAATACCTGATACCTGAGGTGACCAGAAGCTGATGGAGGTAAAGAAAGATTCTTCCCGAGAGCCTACAAAGAGAACATGGCTCTGCTAACACCTTGATTTCAGACCTCTAGCCTCCAGAACTGCCAGAGAATATATTTCTGCTGTTTTAAACTACAAAATACCAGTTTGTGATAGTTAGCCAAGGCAACCATAGGAAACTAACATAGCCTGAAACATCTCATGCCGGAAAGTAAGAAAATGCTAAAGAATGGAGACATATCGAAAGGACACAGAAGTCATCTCTAAGGCACTCCCAGTGGCCAATTAAATAATGTTGATAATGGATTACAACACGTTGAAAAAGAGAGAAATCTAGGAATAATACTGATATAAATAGATAAATGTTGGAAGAGGCAATCAACCAACAGCCTTGAGTGTCCCTACACATTCTCATTCACTATGCCAGGCTGTGACCACTCCTTAGCTGGGCCATTTCTCAGGGTTAAGCGATCTTCAGGGATGAGGTAGTGTCTTCCCAGCCACTGACAAAGAGCAGGCTTGTTTCCACCTGTTTTGAAAGTGGTGAATCCCCAAAGCTCAATGCTCCCTCCCTGGAGCACTGCATATGCAGGAATCCATCTAGGCCCACCTGTGTTATCCTGGGGGACTTAAGACACACAAGAACCCAATGCGAATCATATGCAGCTTATGCAGTTTGCCATGACATGAATAATAAAGTCCTTTGGCTCAGACCCAGAAGTCTTGCACCTCTGGCAGTGTCTAACAGTAATAGTCTAACTTATTAGCTTGCAAGTAAGGTACAACCCTACTTTTCACAGTTCTCAACAATGAATGAATAAATAAATAAATGGGAGAGAAGGGAAAGCCCATCTTCACAGTGGAATGTTAACTAATAAATGAAGAAGAAATGATGGAGTTAGAAAATCATTAATGGATATTAAAACTACTGGGTGAAATCTGATTAGGAAAAGGATACTTATATAGTCTCAAAGTATCTCCCCAAAAATTATTTAATTACAAAGGGAAAACAGGAAATTTACACTACAGAAATCTGGCAGACACCACCTTAGGCAAGTGATCAAAGTTCACATAACCAAGTGCA
>NW_011888846.1:1920160-1926092 GCF_000151845.1 Pteropus vampyrus | reverse complement strand
AGGACACTAAAGAAAAAATTCCCAATTTTGGTAATTATGGTGTAGTAATATAAGAGAAGGTTCTTGTTCTTAGGAAAACTGAAGTATTTAGTAGTAAAGGCACATGATGTCTCCAACTTACCTAAGTGGTTCAGAAAAAATTGTATTTATATGTGTGTGTGTGTAAACAGAATGCTAAAGCAAATGTAAACAATTGGTGTACCTAGACAAAGGCCATCCAGAAGTTCCTTGTACTATTCTTGAAACTTAAAAAAAAGTCAGGTATTCATTGGTTAATAATAATGTATTGTAAACTTGATATCTGCTGAGAATAGATCCTGTTATCACCACACACACAAAAAAAGAAAAAACCATGATAACTATGAACTATGAGGGATGAAGAATATAGTCTGTGTTAATCATTTCACAATACATATATCAGTATGAAGACACTAAATAGATTCAATTTTTATTTGTCAAAAATAATAAAAATAAAAATACCAAAATAAAAACTCACCCTCCTCTCCTCCAAAAAAAAAGAATTGCCTTGATTACATTAGACATTCAAAACATTCTTAAGATGAAACATAACAGAAAACATAGTCAAAGGGTTGCATTTTAAAAAGCGTTGTTCATTTTACATTTGAAGGTACCATGTGGCTTTGATTAAAAAAGGAACTACCTTTCTTTGATTTTTTTATACATATATGTGCACATAAGCTTACATGATATACATGTGAAATGTCAGCTAGAGAACAGAGTGGTTAAGTTAAGACGGCGGCCTCTGGACTCATACAAACATAGGTCCAAATCCCAGCACCACCATTACCAGCTGGCAAGGTACTAAACCTTTCTCATTCTTAAAATGCAGACAATTGTTTCTAATTAAGTTTTGTGAAAATTTCAAAGGACAGTAGCACATTCAGTATATGAGCTGTTATTGTTTTATAAATGACTCTTTAACCTAAAAGATAATGAACTGAATACCAAATCTCTGGAGACTGAGGTTATGATCTGCCCATACCAGTCAAAAACAAGGAGGAAAAAAGTCTGAGTCAAAGGGGATCAATCGGCTCAGGATGTTTAATGTAAAAATTAAAATGTTAATGAAATACAATACCTCTTTACAACTAGATTATGATGTTAAAATATTTTTAGAATAATGTACTGAAGAATGATCTTTATTTGAAAGTGCCCGTGGTTCTGCTTAGTTTACTCAAGTTTACGTTCAATAGGGAAGATTTAGATATTTTTAAAAAGCATCCTCAATGCTGGTCTGGATTTCCATAAGGAAGAACTACCTAACCACATGGACTCTGCAAGCATTTGTAAGAGTCAGAGTTAACAGAATTTTACTCAGCAATTAAGGTAAGAAATCATAAATTTTGTCATTTATCGGAAGTTATAAACTCAAATGCCTCCGTAGGTCAGGCATCGTAGGTCAGGCATCGCAAACAGCTGAGCGAAAATCAATAGGGAGGAAGCGAGACCACAGCGACTGCACCTGACGGCTAGGTAGTCACCTAAGGGCGTTCAAATTCAAGTTTTGCTTTGTTTTTTCAAACACTGTGCCATGTGTTCAGGCTGAGTTCAGCTTGGAGGGGAACCTGTTTTGACCACTGAATTTCAGATTTTAAGTTTCTAGAAGGTTTCTGATGTGTAGTTGTATGCAAACTTGATGTTTTGTAAAAGATATTAATAAAATGGAATATTTCTAAGAATGAATACTCATGCACATCAAAAACATCAGGAAATGTTTCAGTGACTTCCACAAGGCAGTCACGTCACTGAAGATATCCTAGATTGGTCATCTCCACCCCTTTGTACTCATATTTAAGACACATTTTTATATGTCATGATAGAGAATCTTAAAGGTTCCTCACAACTCTGCCATTTTAAGATTCTATGATTCATGGAACAAAATTCTTCCATACTGATAATAAATACATACCCATGAAATAACTAATCACTAAAAGCATTCAAAACTGCTGAATTCATTTACCACTGAAAAGTCTGGCCCGAATATTTTTATTGAAAAGAAACAGATTCACTTTATATTTTTGACATCGTACTGATCCAGCTTTTACCCCACTGAAACATCTGTCAATCACGGTTTAAAAAATTTTTTTTAATAAAATAGCAACCCCACCTTTATTAAATTCTTTCTAGAAGTTCTCCAATACGTATACTAGAAAAAGAGTGTACATTTAAGTGAACAACATCCAATGCCCTCAAAGTCCAAAGCTGGACCCCCCAGCAGTTTGTTATTGTTTTATAATATTATCATATTTTAGTATGTTTTATCTTCTCTAATATACTTTAAACTACATGCAGGCAGAAGGCATGTCTTATTCAAATCTTATCTCTATCAATAAGCATTTTGTACTTGCACAAGTGGTCATAAAAAAAAGAGAAACCTACCATTTCTAAAGATAATAATGATCTCATGTTAAACTCTTTCAAATTTGGAAACGTTTTTACATGATTGAAATTACTGTTATGTTTTTTAAAATTCTCTACAAGTCAGAGATGTCCTCAGTATCAGTAGCTGGTTGCGTTAAAATTTAAGCAAAGTATTTTGGATGGATAAATGACAGTAAGTTTATATTCTTTTGATTTGAGAAAATAAAACTTTAAGAATATTACTTAAGCCTAAGTTAAGTTTTAAACATTTATTTGAGACAAAGAGGATATGTGTTTGGGAGGTATTATTGATAACCATTAAGTCTTACCTGGGGATTCCAACCTGGATCTAATTTTTTAACTGCTGCAATATACTCCTGCATTGCCTGGCTCGGGCTTGAATCACCAAGCGCTTTCCACGCTTCCCTAGAATATCCAAAATGACCCATCGTTAACTGTGAGTAACGCAAACTGCATATTTCTTTTCATTATTAAATAAATTGACATATACATTTTACGGGTCTGGGGATATAGGTATAATAAGCCATAGATGAGTAACCCCTCTTTTTGCATTCACATTGGTCTACAGCCATATAGACCTCATCACCCCAAGTGAGGAGCCTTTTTAGATGTCTTTTTCCTAATCACCCTCCCCCATGAAATTTTAATAATCCAGAAATAATGTGTATCTGTTGAATTTTTGAAGACCATGAACCACACTGTAATATCTAAAATTTTATAACTCCCCCAAACCCAACTTTCATCCCTATTGAAAATGTCTGATCTACAGACAAATAAAAGTAGTTCCCATCTTATGATTTAATTGTGCTTATGGCATTCTGGTAATATGGAAACTAATCATCACACAAAACAATATTCCCTGAAAAAATTTTTATTTAAGTTGTGAGAAATACAACTTCCTCTTCTGCTGTTATCTAGTCTATAAGCTGCTAGTAGTGGATCCTGAAGCCTCAGGGAAGGACTTCAAAAATGAGGGCTGGTAAGGACAGCAATAATACTGAGTAAGAAGGTAGGGACTTCCTGTAGTATAAATACCAAGAGTAATATTTCAGTTCTGAGTCTCCTTCTAAGTCATCCTTTTCTTCTTTTCTGCAAGCTGCCAGGACAAACTCCTTCTCAGTTTTTCCCTACCATTATTTTCTGCTTCCAACCAGGAAACAGATCCACTGATCCACTGTAAAACAGAACTCAATCCCACAGTTTTTTCTACCTTCTTGCTCCTAGGATGAATATAACTCTGAGGATTCCTAATTTATTTTTATTGACTCTCTTGAGAGTTCCTGGTTTACATCCTAAAACTTTATCCCTAAATATAACAGCATATATCAAAGTGAGAAAATTTAACATCATTACTATTATGTAAATGTATAGCAGACATTCAGATTTCCCTGATTTCTCAATATCCTTTATAAGCTCTTCTACCAGACCAGGAGTCAATCAAGATTCAGCACGGAGTTTCATGTATTTTTAGCCTTTTTTGTCTTCCATGATATCAATTTTTAAGAGTCCAAACCAATTGTTTATAAAATATTCCTCAATTTGCATTTGTCTGATTGTTTCTTCAACTACAGTGTTTCATCCCAAAAACAATTTATCATGATAAGAATCATGTTAAACATTTTGTTAAGAGCAAAATATGGGTGACATATCCCTTACAAAGCATCATGTCAGGAGGCACATGTTATCAGTTTGTCCCATCATTAATAAGATAGACAACTTGGTAAAAATGGTCTCTCCCACTTTCTTCTTTGTGATTAATAAGCAACCTGTGGGTTCAACTGCATAAATATTGTTCCCCAGTAGCTTTTCATCTCATGGTTTTAGCATCCAATGATGATTCTTGCCTGAATTATTATTATAATGGTTGTAAAATCTAAACTTAGTAAATCATTTTAAGAAATGAAAAAACAGGCAACTATAGCCAAAAAATTGGTGAAGTTATGAAATTCTAGAAACAAAACTCACTTATAATAAGTTATGTCAGGTATTCTCTACAAAGGTAATAAAGTGCCAGTCAGAGAACTACTCGTTATCATTGGCAAAGAAAGCTCATGGCAGAATGAAAATCAAAACACTGCTTTCTTCAGAGAATGCCCAACATACACACACGTCAGTTGAACTAAACAGTGCACTTAATGCCATAGCTGATTTACAACCGGTTCAAGCTCTGCATCTCCCTGCAGCTTAGTAACAAACAGTTCACAGATAGGCAACTTGTCCAGGGGACCACATTTTGAACAGCACTGCTCTAGAACGTAAAGTTGGAATCCATTTTTAACACTTCTCTCTGACCATATTTCATTTTTTTAAAAACCCTACCCTCTATCTATTTAATTCTGGGCTGATGCTTCAAAGTGCTTCCTGCTATAACTAAGGTTTCCAACTGTGTGTAATTTCTCTTCTTCTCACTTAGAGTAGGTAAACCTTCATATGATAAGAGAGAACCTCTGAATCATAAGTAAAAAATTGGGAAGAGCATAATCTTTATGTATTCAGGAAAGAAGTGGACTCAGCACCCGATTTCTTTTCCTTCTTCCCAAGAGGTTATGATAAGCACGTCTTGACTGTGGTGGGGTGAGGCAAGGGACGCAAGAGCACTAGGGAAGAGGATGTGACATCAAGGCAGGGAGAACAGTAAGAAATGGGGATTTACCCTGCTCTTCTCCTTTCCTGTCCTCCTGGCCTTCTTCCAAAGACCCCTCAGAGGGAGAAGTGGTGACCCACTAGGGACTGTATGTTGGGTACGGAAAATCTCCAGCAACAGCTCTTATGGTCACTCTCCAAGAAGCTATTCTTATGAAAGGAATGTACATCTGTTGTGAACTACGTACAAACACCATGGCATGAGAATCCTTTAGGAGACTTAGCTGAAAGCAGAATCCGCTTTTAATCTCTCTCAATCGCCTGCCCTCAGCAGTCTACAGCGGAGGGATTAATATAAAAATAATTCTTTAATCTGCTCACTACTCTAATTCCTGAACACCTAAACCATTTCCAACAACTTCATTAGATTCTAAGAATGTCTTACCATTTTTGTTTTCCTTCAAAATCGAAGAAGCTTGGTTTAGCAGTATTGCAATTTCCAACTTTGACCTAAATGAAGGGTGGGGGAGAAATCCAGAATTTATTTTTCATGAAATTCCAGAGAAACTTTTTTATTTTTGTATTTATTATGCATGCTTAATAACTACATATTAGAAAATATTTACATCTGTACAGAATAACAAATTTTAACATTTTTTTACAAAGGCAAACAAAAAACCAAACTTGAAATTCAGGCTACTCTGACTTACTGCATAAAACAATTGTTATCTAATACCATAATACATTCAAAAACAGGAGTGATAAACAGTTGCATTCCTAAGTTAATAGACAAATTATATATGACAAATTATAAATGTAGATTATGCAATCCTTATTACCATTTACGTAGAATTTTTAAACATGCAATAAACAAGCTTTATAGTTTATTGAAATTCATTTTTTTATGCTGAGTCTCATAACACTATCAGCATTTCATCTCCCCCAA
>NW_011888846.1:1917122-1920110 GCF_000151845.1 Pteropus vampyrus | reverse complement strand
GTTCAAGCTCTGCATCTCCCTGCAGCTTAGTAACAAACAGTTCACAGATAGGCAACTTGTCCAGGGGACCACATTTTGAACAGCACTGCTCTAGAACGTAAAGTTGGAATCCATTTTTAACACTTCTCTCTGACCATATTTCATTTTTTTAAAAACCCTACCCTCTATCTATTTAATTCTGGGCTGATGCTTCAAAGTGCTTCCTGCTATAACTAAGGTTTCCAACTGTGTGTAATTTCTCTTCTTCTCACTTAGAGTAGGTAAACCTTCATATGATAAGAGAGAACCTCTGAATCATAAGTAAAAAATTGGGAAGAGCATAATCTTTATGTATTCAGGAAAGAAGTGGACTCAGCACCCGATTTCTTTTCCTTCTTCCCAAGAGGTTATGATAAGCACGTCTTGACTGTGGTGGGGTGAGGCAAGGGACGCAAGAGCACTAGGGAAGAGGATGTGACATCAAGGCAGGGAGAACAGTAAGAAATGGGGATTTACCCTGCTCTTCTCCTTTCCTGTCCTCCTGGCCTTCTTCCAAAGACCCCTCAGAGGGAGAAGTGGTGACCCACTAGGGACTGTATGTTGGGTACGGAAAATCTCCAGCAACAGCTCTTATGGTCACTCTCCAAGAAGCTATTCTTATGAAAGGAATGTACATCTGTTGTGAACTACGTACAAACACCATGGCATGAGAATCCTTTAGGAGACTTAGCTGAAAGCAGAATCCGCTTTTAATCTCTCTCAATCGCCTGCCCTCAGCAGTCTACAGCGGAGGGATTAATATAAAAATAATTCTTTAATCTGCTCACTACTCTAATTCCTGAACACCTAAACCATTTCCAACAACTTCATTAGATTCTAAGAATGTCTTACCATTTTTGTTTTCCTTCAAAATCGAAGAAGCTTGGTTTAGCAGTATTGCAATTTCCAACTTTGACCTAAATGAAGGGTGGGGGAGAAATCCAGAATTTATTTTTCATGAAATTCCAGAGAAACTTTTTTATTTTTGTATTTATTATGCATGCTTAATAACTACATATTAGAAAATATTTACATCTGTACAGAATAACAAATTTTAACATTTTTTTACAAAGGCAAACAAAAAACCAAACTTGAAATTCAGGCTACTCTGACTTACTGCATAAAACAATTGTTATCTAATACCATAATACATTCAAAAACAGGAGTGATAAACAGTTGCATTCCTAAGTTAATAGACAAATTATATATGACAAATTATAAATGTAGATTATGCAATCCTTATTACCATTTACGTAGAATTTTTAAACATGCAATAAACAAGCTTTATAGTTTATTGAAATTCATTTTTTTATGCTGAGTCTCATAACACTATCAGCATTTCATCTCCCCCAAACACACTACTTTGAAAGTGCCCTATTATGAAAGTAATCAATATAAATTTAAATGTTGAAAGCTGTGCAGAAAAATTCCAAGGGTTGCTTAACAATATAAATTCTATCTATTCCATAATAATTTCTTGTTACTTCTAATCTAATTATACGGTAATTATCTACACCGTGAATAAGCATAAATGAAATTCACACAAATGCACAAGCGCAGAATTCCTATACAGCCCCTGGTTCCCACCACCAGACGTAATCTCTCTTTTTGATAAACTCTGTATAATACGACCTATGATATCATTTTTACTTTGTGCAGAAAAGTACCTCCAAAAATATAAAGTCTCATCTTCCTATTAGAACACAGCCTTTAAGAAACTATTTTTAACTCCATCATTGCACCTAATACAGTGCCCAACTCAAAGTAGTAAAAAGTTTGTTGAATATAGAATATGTTAGGCATGTGTTCAACAAAATACCTGCTTTCCCTAATGCTAAAGACCTCTATCTGACCGCGATCTACTTCTTGGGGACCTTTGCACTGCATCGCATTACTCTTACACACTTGAATTTTGCTAAAATCAAACTGATGATCTACTCACTAACCAGATTGGTCTACTCACTGTCGTAGGGATTTTTATTGAGTTTTGCTCAGTGTTACTCTCCTCACCTAAAATGCCTTCATTTCTCTTCTCATCTTTTCAAAATGCTACACCTCCTACTCAAGGTTCAGATCCTAAGAACCCTGTCAGTACACAATAATCCCATCCATGTCTGAAATCGTAACAATTATCATCTCTATCATTTGCTTAGCAATTAATCACAATTAATCTGGTCGTTATTAAAATGTACGCTTATACAGAAGCAGCCTTGTTATGATGGGACACGGGAGGGAGAGAGCAGGAGCTGCTTTTGCTGAACAAAAGCTTCACCTATGTTATGTCAAATGAGTCACAAAACAAACCTGTTAGGTTTGCCATTACAAATCTCTTTCATAAATGAGTATAGAAAAGCTGAGGAGGGTTGTCACAGTTCACACATTAGTAAATCCTAATCAGCAGTCAGGATGTGAATCCAGGACTGTTTTGACTCCACAGCCCCAAATTCTTTTACTATAACATTCAGTTTTACATGTCATGCAGAATCTAGGCTTCAGTTCTGGTACCTCCAAAGTCACCTGAACTACTGGACTGATAGAAATATGAAATGAGGTTAACTATTAGTCATCATAAAAATAGCAATGATTAATATTTCTGTTTTTTTTTAACCAGACACCAGCCAATGGCAGAAACAAATACTAATATCTATTCTTCATTTTTCCTACAGTAGTAGAAATCTCAGCCGGGACACATGGCCATCCACCTGAACATTACATGTGGCCATGTAACTTCTGCCAAGGCTCAGGGCACTGAATGTGTGTGAAAGTGATATAAACATCTTTCTTAAAAAGAAAGAAGGGCTTGTCCTTCCCTTTCCCTTTGCCATGGCTAAAACATGCTTGTGGCAATGGTGAACCATCTTTGGCCATGGAAAGGGGATCTTAGGGCAGCAGATCTCCAACTTTTTGGTCTTATGAACCCTTCACACTCTTAGACACTGAGGACCCCAAAGAACTTTTGTTTATGTGGGC